>NW_024467834.1:1113803-1218811 GCF_001890725.1 Aspergillus wentii DTO 134E9 | reverse complement strand
AAAAAAAAAAAAAAAAAAAAAAAAAAAAAAAAAAAAACATTAAACAATATTAAACAATATACTGATCAGTGTTCTAAATTCCTGTAATTTTGCTTGGTCTACTAGAGATGTGGTCCGGTTCTCAAGATATCACGAAATATCCACAATGCTGGTGCCCAACACGGCCAAGATACCATGCAACAAGAAGCAGCGGACCCCCAGGATGCGCAATTGGAAGCATCTGAAGATGATCCGGTTCGTAGAAAGGTGCCCTTCTTTTCTTTTCCCTTTTCATCTTCTGACACTCATCAGGAAGCTCTCGTTCGAACAACGGACTCCAGCGCTTCTTTACAGGTAGAATATAGTGTCCTTCTTTCCCCAACATACCAGGTTCCCGTGCTGTATTTTATGTTGCGGTGTAACCATCAGGGACCGGTTGGCATAGACGCCGTCTACCAGAACCTGGTGCCAGACCAATACAGAAAAGAACTGAAGAATGTTGGTGTCATGGGCGGTATCAGTTTCGATGTATGTGCGCGTGCTCTTGAAACCAAACCGTATCAAAACTCATTTCGTAGTATCATCCAGGGTCTGGCGCTCCGACATTTTTTGTTCATCCTTGCAACACCGCAGATGCTATGAGGGATATCGCAGGACAGCGGGGTATCACACCCGACACCTACCTCCTCATCTGGCTTGGGTTGGTCGGCAATTGCGTGAACCTGCATATGCCGTGCGAGCTTTTTGCAACAAATAGTATGCAGGAAGATACCCCAATGCACCGTGGATAGGAGTTTTCTTCAAACACGCAGAGTCTAGCAAATTGTCTTTTCTTTCCTTCTCTACCCCCTCAACTGGCTCACGACTGGCCCAAATCGGTTAAGGTAACCTAATCTTCGTCCGATGAAGCCTCCATTGGCACATCGCTATCTTCATCCATTGGCGCCTCCTCTTCGTCACTTTCTTCCTCGCGAGGTCTTTTAACCCCATGCGCTTGTCCGTTGGCATCTGTGGCTGGTTTGGCGGGCAACGCTGCTGATCCAGGAGGGCCACTAAAGATGGATTTTTGAAGATCAGTAGAGGCGCCACCGATAGCCCCCGCAGATCCTGTTGTTGGTGCATTATAAGTGCCGCGGAGTCTCGCAAAAACATCTGAGGTGCCCTTGGCATAAACGATTTTCTATACCCATTACGTGAGCAAGGGGCGGTTGAATGACACGACAATTGGCGCATACCATTTCTTTCCCAAAGAATTCAAATCCCTGGAGCGCTCTCATTGCTTGCGTGCTGGCTTGAACGTCCTTGAAGACAACATGGGCCTGACCGCGCATTTTTTTGGTTTTCATGGCCACGACATCAAGAACAGTGCCGTAGGTGGAAAAAAGGGTATAAAGCGAGAGTCGCAAGTCGTACTTTCGGAGCTTATCTGGTAGGTTGGTACAATATAGTCTAGAGTATTGTCAGAGCTTTGTGGCGCTGCAATTGGAAAGAATGGAATGGGAACTGACGTTTGGTTCGGAGGTCCAGCAGTGGTGGATTTGCCCTGAGGACCTCCACGTGTAGGAACTACTTTTGTAGTCATAATTCAAAGTTTTAGGAGAGCAAGAAACACCTCACGCGTAAACAAAGGGGGAGAGTGTGAAAATTGTTATGCGGAAAAATGAAGCCTTGTTGCTTCGAGTTGCTTGCTCGCTTGAGCTTGAACGTGCCGTGTGGCCATGACTTCCGCCAGATCGAAAACTGTATGTAGTTGGGTCATGTGATAGTTATGTAATCGGGTTTCCGGCGTCGTCATCGGCGTCCGTCCCTGAGCCAGTTTCCCGCCAACATTCCGCGTTCTGGATTCACTTTATTCATAAATACCAAATACATAACAAGTGAACTCTGAACGGCAGTAGAGAGCTCCTCCTGTCGTCTAATCCACAATGGCAGCTCCCCAAGTTCACCACCTCTTTCACAATCCCATCGCCGACCACTCCTTCTCGTCTGATAAGCAGACGCTTGCTGTTGCGCGGGATAGCAATGTGGAGCTCTACCAGAACTCAGGCACCAAGTTCTCGTTGACCGATGAGTTGAAAGGCCACGAGAAAATTGTTACTTCGGTCGACATTGCCCCTAACAGTGGACGCATTGTGACTTGCTCTCAGGGTTCGTCTAGATGCATTATTTCCTATCAATCCGCCGACTGACTTAACCCCCGCGTTTTAGATCGTAATGCATATGTTTGGGAGCGCACTCCATCGGGCTGGAGGCCAACTTTGGTTCTTCTTCGAATCAACAGGGCTGCAACATTTGTGCGATGGTCCCCCTCCGAGCAAAAGTTCGCCGTTGGCTCAGGGGCCCGTGTTATCGCGGTATGCTACTTTGAAGAAGAAAATGACTGGTGGATTTCGAAGCACCTGAAGAAGCCAATCCGCAGTACCATCACGACCCTTGCGTGGCACCCAAACTCTGTTTTGCTGGCTGCTGGATCCACCGACTCCCACGCAAGAGTCTTGTCTAGCTTCATCAAGGGAGTTGATACTCGCCCGGAGCCAAGTGCGTGGGGCGAGCGTCTCCCCTTCAACACAATTTGTGGGGAGTTTTTGAATGACTCAGCTGGCTGGATTCACGGAGTTAGCTTCTCTCCCAGTGGCGATGCTCTTGCATTCTCCGGACATGATAGTAGCGTGACTGTTGTATACCCAAGTGCTCCAGAGCAGCCTCCTCGAGCGATGTTGAACATCTCAACTCGCTTCCTGCCATTCAACAGCCTAATCTGGAACGGAGAAAATGAAATTATTGCCGCCGGTCATGTAAGTATACTAATATACTTTGGTTGTTTTGCTGTGCTGATAGGGGTATGCAGGACTGCGAGCCATACCGCTTCCGTGGTGACGAGAGTGGGTGGCAGCTTACTGGGACAGTTGAAAACAAGGCAGGCTCGGGCGCTGGTAGTGTCCGCGAGGAGTCTGCCCTTAACCTGTTTCGGCAAATGGACCTCAAGGGACAAACCCAGGCTGATACACAGCTCAAGACAATCCACCAGAATACCATTAGTACGATGAGAGTGTATGAAGAAGCCGATGGTGCTGTCCGCAAGTTCAGCAGTAAGAAGCCTACCCCACCGGCCCCGCATCATCTGACAAACAGCTAATGACTTCAAATAGCAAGTGGAGTGGATGGTCGCGTGGTTATCTGGACCATTTAATCCCATGATGAATGGATGCTGCCTCCGGGTATGAGTTCGGCATGCATCACATCGAGGGTATTGAACACCGACTTTGAACGGCTGAGCTATACACTTGCGATGGCCTGTCTATAATAGAACAACACTATATTTCCTACTCTAGGAATTGTAATACAAATGCTGTTGTATATATTACTCCATATGTATGTGTCTACCTAGTACCTAGGTACCTAGGTAAGGTACTCCTGTTCTGTTGAACGAATGCACAATGCTCATTGGCTGGAGGCCTTGATCCACTTCCCATACTAGCCGTATTACCTAATCGATTCCCCCGGATTTTCTTCATCACCAACCCACATGACGAGATCCACATCTACAAAAGGGATGTCTGTCGCAGTCCAGCATCCCAGCAACACACCGCAGCAATGACCTCCAGAACCCGAGTTACCTAGCACCATGGCTTTTACAAATAACTTTACTCTTATCCTTCTGCTGTTTGTCATAGCGCAATTATTCCATTTCTCCGCCCCCCGCGTCGTCCCCGTAAACGAAGCAGGTTTTAACCCACGAGATGGCGGTGACCGCAATGTTTCGGGCGAGCTCTTCAACTCGCTCGAGGAATTAGCCCGCATTGTCGATATTTCCTACTGTGTCGGAAGCGTCGGGGTCAGCAAACCGTTCGAGTGTCTAAGTCATTGCAGTGATTTTCAGGGCTTTGAATTGGTAACCGTAAGGCAGAGCTATGCATTACAGAATTATAATAATGCCCGGTGCTGACATTCCTCCTGCAGACCTGGAACACAGGCCCTTTGCTCTCGGACTCATGTGGCTATATCGCTCTTTCTCATCCTCCCTTCCCAGAACGCATCATCGTCGCCTTTCGTGGAACCTATTCGATCGCAAACACAATAGTCGATCTGTCCGCATACCAGCAAGAGTACGCCCCATATACAGGTGACAAAGAAGGGGAAGGAACGCCAAGATGCCTGAACTGCACCGTTCATGCGGGGTTTTTGGCCTCATGGAACAATACCCGCTCGGTCGTTCTCAGTTACGTCACAGCGGCGCGGGAGCAGTATCCGGACTATGATGTAGTTCTGGTTGGTCACTCGTTAGGTGGAGCAGTAGCCACACTGGCTGGCCTTGAGATGCAGTTGAAAGGTTGGAAACCACAAGTGACGACATTCGGTGAACCCAGAGTTGGCAATGAGGGATTTGCCAAGTTCCTCGATAAAAGCTTCGGGCTCTCTGCTTTACATCATATGCCTGGTGATGAGCTCAGATTCCGCCGGGTAACTCACGTCCAAGACCCTATCCCGCTACTTCCTATGGAGGAATGGGGGTACAAGATGCATGCTGGCGAAATATTCATTTCCAAGCAGAGTCTTTCCCCTTCCATCTATGATCTCCAACTTTGTGACGGCAACCAAGATGAAAACTGCATTTCAGGGTCTGAATCTCCACTGAGGGAAATGCTCAATGAGCTGAGTTATATCGACGCCTTTGAAAAAGAACGCCGTCTTTCTGACGACAATCATGACGACCCAGGAGAGCAAACCGTGCTCATGGATCAGGAACAACTTCGACCAGCAGCGAACTGTCAAAACGAGCCTTTTCAAATGACCTCATCACCGTTTAGCCTGTCCTGGAACCCTATCCCCCCAAGATACAGGCTCTGGGAACTGTTCTTTGCGCATCGTGATTACTTTTGGCGATTAGGCCTCTGTTTTCCTGGGGGTGATCCATCAGTGTTCGATTTCCCTACCCCTCAGTCGGCTGTGAATGAACCATTCTTTGACCAAGTTTGATGGCGTGAAATTGTTAAGATCATGTGTATTGTTTTTCTTATATACCCCAGGCTGCTTTTGCTCGTCTTCTTTCCGTTAGCCACTCCTTCATTTCCCAGTTCTTTTTATTTTATTTTTATTTATTTATTTTTTTCCATGAGATGAAGCCTATTTCATAATCCTTTAAGCGTTATCCTGAATATTCAGAATTACGCACCCAATGGAATTCATAGGAAAACGTGCTAGGCTAGAATTAACCAAATCGGCAGAATGTATCTTGTTTAATATTGATTAGCGGAAAGTAAATAAGATAAGATAAAAGATACGATAATTGGTATACTAGCTATGAAACTGAATTACCAACTTGAAAATACAATTAAAAGCAAAGCAACCAGGCTCAGCGCTAAGAATAACATGAGGCATAGGGTAAGATCCACATCATCAATGTGAAACAAAACGGATGGGCAATGAGAACAAGTATTAAGAAGATAGTCCGATCCCACGAGATATGAAAGAGAATCAATCATTTCCCATGTGGCAGGCTAGGAACAATGACTGGCCCGTATTTGACAACATTGCCATATGTTCCATCACCCTGGACCATGAAGTCCACAGCAAGGTTCAGCTTGCCGCTTCCCAGAGTTGGCTGGCCGTATGGTGCACTGGTGACCTCTGGGTCATACGCAACGATAGCAGCGTAGTTTCTACGGCCCATTAGCTTTCGATGCTCGCGTGCTTGGCCAGTGACATCGGTTTGGAAAATCTCCATCATGTCTTCCTTGGTGTCAGTGGGTTGCGAGGGAGTGGAGCGGTGGCCGTTGGCAGGGATATAGATGGGTTTGTTATTTCCATGGAGAACTTTGATGACATAGGAAGGAGGTGGACTGTTCACGACCGATGATGAGATAAGTTGATACATGGTCTTGTGGTCTGAAGGATGGCCTGGGTCGTGTACTAAGCCTGCACCACAGACATTGACCGCACCGGATAGGAATGTCATGCGAAGAGACTTCTGATGCGCAATACCCTGAAGAGTGCGGATGAGGTATGTTCGCTCAAGGTCCTGTATTGGCAATCGTGGTTAGCATACTTCATATACTGATGGAAAGTAAACGACAATTTACAGCTTCACATACCTTTGATTCATGAGTCCACTGGTCTCGCAATTCGTCAAGGAGATCAAATTCCCCAAAAGGGCTCAATATCCCACCCATAAGGCCGGACTTGCCCACAGCTCGCTTGACTGAATCGAACCCGGAACCGACCATATCCTTTGCACCAACTACGCCGGCCACAGAGCTAGTGACCTTCCCAAGAACATTGTACGCACCAGTCACAGCTTTCTTCCCCGTAGCGACAGTGTTTGCGATATGCTCTGCAGTTTCCAACCGTGGGTAGATAATCGGCACGGACAGCATCCACAGACAGTGCTGCACTGAGGGTGGCAGCATTGCTACCCTAGGGAAGATACCCTGATATGTTGGCCCAGCTAAGACTTGATATGGATTCCTCTCTGATCGACAATCGGGGCCAACGACAGCAACCGCCGGTCCCAAGAACTTGACAAAATGCCAGCCCGTCCCCGTGATAGTGAATAAGTCTACATCATTATTGACATTGCGGAGGATGTCCAACGTCGTATGATGCTGAAAGAGCAGATACATCTCGATGCCAAGCCGGCCAATATTCTTGAACATGTTCGAGAATTGCATATGTTCGGGATATGAACCGAATCCATCAAAGCTGCACACATTAGCGATTTTCATAATCGGCGCCAGGAAGAAAAACTCACATGTCATGATCATCGATCTGGCAGACGTAAGGAATTTGAGCAAATGCTTCCCGCAGGTAGGGCTGGTCAAAGTGGCTCGTATAGTAGTGGAAGTAGGCATGGGAGACATCCTCCTCATGGGCTGCAGTCCAGGGTGTGGTCTTTCTGGCCTCCTTTCCTCTGATCGTCAGCCACTGTCTTAGAGACGGAATCTCCTTCCACATCCGATCCGCGTAGATTTGACCTCCCAAAGACAATTGTGTATGGAATCCTCCGATCTCATTATGCTTCTGCATGATATCCTTCCACATAAAGCCCACCCCTCCGAGACGGGCGCGGTCGTTAGCATTCACATTGAGAGAAAAGTCGTTCCCAGACGTCGAGATGAAGCGCCAGTTGGTCTCATATCGACCGGCGACCAAGAACTCATAGCGGGTACAGCCAAGGTGTGACGTGATAGCATAAGTCCATTTGGCAGGGCCGGACTCGTCCATTTTCAAGTCAATCTCATACTTGTAGAAAGTCCATCGTTGATGGACTGCGATGTTAGTTGCTTTCAGTTGCCGGGGGCTGGGTGACAGATCAACACTTTGATGGATATGTATTGTTGGGGGTTGTGCAGCATCGGTCACCAAGAGAATAGAGCCCAGCCAGAGACCACGTTCTAAATCCATATTGGTATACCGAAGATACGGGCCAAAGTAAACACCATTTGTCGGGGCAACCTTATACAGATCGACTCCGCTACTAGGCGGGGGACCACTAAATCCCGCTACTATAGGGGATTGTAAACTCTCATAGCCTGGTGTCACGGGGTATCCAGGTGTCATTGGCATACCAGGGGACACCAGAGGTTTGCCAAACGCAGACAGGCCGGGGGAGGATAGAGGGTGGCTGCTATATACACTTCCCACTGGCGACAGAGGTGTGTCATTGAGGTTCAAGGGCGTAGGGCCCTTGGGAAATTCCCATTGAGTTGATTGAGTGGGAAGGTGTATATAGTAGTATTGGCCCGAGTTGGGGTCAAGATGCGCTATCCAGCCTTCTGGAAGGGGAGGAGGAGAGGCCGGAGGAATCCCTGAGGGTGCGGGTGATGCACTAACTTGTATATGCTGGAAGGTTGGCTGTGCACTCTGAGCAACAGTTTGCGGTGACTGTACAGATGAAAGCTGCTGTCTAGGGTCGTTTGCGAAGGCAGGATGAACTTGGGGTGAAGTCACCGGCGCAGGAGAGGCAGCAGCAGCGGCTGCAACAGAACTAGCGGCACCACCGGCAGCAATCCCGTTCGTTGGGGCCATCGCAGGATGTCCAGCCATTGGTCCTGACGGTGCCATTTGTGCTGCAGGGCGTTGCTTCTCATTTGGAAATCCCTGCGAAGCAGCCGGCCCAGATACGCTGGAATATGCCGGGGGTGGCGAAGAGCTAATTCGCATTCTCTCGATATCTTGTTCCAGAGCATTCTGTGGGATTCGAGACTGCTGCTGAGGCTGGATGTGCTGGGGAGGGGTGGCAACAGGCTGAGGAGGAAGGGCAGTTGCTGGTGGATTGTCGGAGGTCACGACATTGGGACCTTGATAAACGGTAGGTGGCCCATGGGGCTGTGTTCCGGGCTGTTCGGTAGGGGTCCATGGACGACGCACGGGTAGTTGTTCCTGTTCCTGTTGCCGCAGTTGCTGCGGTTGCGGCTGCGGCTGCCTTGGCTGTTGACCAACATATTGCTCTGCTCTTCTCTGCGCTGCAGCGCTTTGTGACTGTAAGCCCGCCAGTGTGGAAGTGCCTGCAATTCCCGCGGCGGCGTACCGGGCCTCGATATCTGAGCCAGGCTGTTGACCAGGACCAACCACTGGAGTTTCCGGTGGCGGCGGGGACCCCCGCTGGGCTCGTGTAGTTGAGGTTGAGGCGGTCGAGCTGATGCGATTGATGGCGCTGTTGGGCGGTTGTAGACCCTGCGACGGTGTCGCGGAAGCCGGTCGTGCGGCAGGTGAAGGTTGAGGAGGTGGCCAATACTGCTGGCGATAATCTTTATACCCACTGCTATCCGGCTGGGAGTTGCTATTCAAGGGAGCCGGGGGTGCCGGCACCCGTTGATACTTCCTGGCGAACAACCCTTCTCTATCAGGGGAATCAGGACCGGGGGACTCGGGCAGCGGTTTGGGGGCATTCCCCCGCCTCTCTGCCAATGTAGCTGGTTTCGGTTCACGGCCATCCCGCGGCCGCAAGGCGGGAGGATAATCAGATGGTCTCCATGCGCCGGAGCCAGCCGGCGTTGAAGACTGATTGTTCTGGGCTGGAGAGCCTATTCTTCCACCATCTACCGTCGGGCTCGACCCATTGGAGCCCGAGCTCTGATGGAGCCTAGGTCGGTCATCTGGGTATGGAAGAACATTATGCTGTGCTGGTGAAGGAGTATTCTCTCTTTTTCCGATGCGCAAAGGTTCAACGATCGGCGGTTCGGCTGGTGTGGGAGATGGTTGTAGAAACAGTTCGTCCTCAGTGTTGCCCTGACGGCTACCACTGGGATTCATGGCGAGAGAATATAATATGGCTTTGCCCAAGTATTTCCTTCTAAAAAAGAAAATCGAGACTGTAAGCCACAGAATTGCAGAAGAATGGAGCAAATGCTGGACACGAACCCAAGAAGTATGTGTGCTCTGACCTTATTTTTGGACTGCCCGGTGGAGTGACAATGAGGGGTAAGGATCGGAGCTGAGTACTATTATCTAGCACCGAAGAAGCTTCAATAAAGTACTCGAGAGAAAGTTGGGCCGAAGAATAACCAGGATAATTGAGAAGAGCGAAAAAGAACCAAAGAACAGGCAACCATGAGAAGATGTACTGCTCATGATCTCTCAGGAGAGAAGAAAACCAGGATCAGGGAGGCCGAGAGGAGTGACGATGCTGAATAGCCGCCGGCCTTGTTCGTCAAAACCAGACCCCACAACCATCATTGGCCCAACAGCGGATGGCAGTTTGGCGCCACCAGCAGTGGAGTCTGTAGGAGACATCTAGTGGGAGGCTGGAAAAAAAATAATAGCTGCAGAGATCGGCTGCATCGGATGTACGGAGCATGTGGATATGCAGTGTTGCTTCCATCGAGGAGAATATTTGAAAGGAGGAAAAAAAAAAAAAAAAAACAATCCTCATTGTCTCTCTGGTTCGGCCCGCAATGGTTTATCCATGGAAACAAAACGAAGAGAGGGGGAAAAAAAAAGTCGATATCATTCATTTCTACCACTTTATTATTGTTGTATCAATTGGTTATTATTACTATAATATTCGACAATGCTGATAATCGCATACATAAATTAATAAATAGTAAATACATGACTCATGAGAGAAGAATAATCATCCAAAATTAACCACCTGGAGATCATGTTGATCCATGATATCCACCCAGTCCACATTTAATGCATGGCCCGCGCTCATCAGTCGCTGTGCTTGTTGTTCATACACCACCTGCAGGATATATCGCGTTGTCGCCGCATTGTACCCCATCTCTTCCCTGGTCATATTTGATAGTAGCTCCATCGCTACCATCTTTTGCTCATGAGAAGTGGTGACAGCACCGGCCAGGAAAAGGGGGAAGGTGACAAATCGTTGGCCAGCCCCTCCAGCTTCAGCGATCGCACTTTCAGCGATCTGCAAGATAGCCGTAACGTGAGGATAAATGTTATCTTCAGGAAAAGCCTCTGGTCCAAGGTGTTGTCCAGGCCACATGCTCGTATGGGAGAAGAGAAGCGCAGTATGCAACAATGCGGATGACTAAAATTCCGAAAGAGTTAACGACATATATACCAAACAAATGGGCTCTGGCAGATGGTGCCTAAACTAACCTGTTGCAAGATATCCTTTGATCTTTTGGGTAGATCTGTCTGAAGCAAGTATTGTATGTTTGGCGATTCCCACAGCCCCCTGAACGCTTCTTGTATCCCCGAAATCTCCCTTTGCTGCCGATCAGAGGGAATGAACATAAACGACGACTGTTTTATACTTCGTCGAATCTCTGCACCCAAAAACCCTAGCTGAAAAGATAGTATAAATGTGTCATGGTACAGGCGCAATAAGATGGGTAGGCTATCATTCTCTTGTGGGTAGATCACGCTGTACCCCCCATTTCCAGCTGGATAGAGAAGAGACCCTGCTTCAGGCAGCAGATGGTTCTCTATCATTGCCCCAATAAACTCGCCCGTCCCTGCTCCGCTAAGCAGTGCGTACAGGTCGATATTACAAACCCACCATATCACAAAGGAGTATCGTTCTGCTCCAAGCGTTGATCTCCTCAGTATCGAGATATGAAGTAGCCGGGAGATATGGTGTGACCAGAGGTTTGAACCACTGGGTTCAGCAGCTGCAATCTATGTCATGGCAAGTCAGTGCTCTTCCTGTGCAGAAAAGGGGGAAAGCAAGATGCCTACCTCGTATACGAGAAGCAAAAAATGCGTAAGGAAGAGACCATCCGACAAAAGGTCTTCGCTGCTACGAATGCTATTTTGCAACGAGGGAAAGGCCTGTTGATAGTATTGCAAGGCATCCATATTTTGGCTACCATCTTGATGGGCTAGACTGAGAGCAGATACTGCCATCATAGCATGGAAAAGCTGAAGACAAAACCGTCAGATTCTCGGCCAGTAAAGCACAAATATAGCAATAATTACTTACGGGGGGAAACTCTGCAGCTTCTCGCTCAAAAACCTCTGCGCTTAAACTGTGGTCACCCAGGTTGTCGTGCAAAGGCTCGCCCGGGAATAATTGCTTCCATACCACTTGTCGGAAATGTTGAAGCAAAGTCGCTTCTTGACTTACATCTTCGACGAATTGACCTGGTAAATGCATTTGGTGGTCTTGCATGACGTCCTGAGAAGTGATATAGGACTCGATAGTCGGCGATAGAGAGCCTAGCATGTCGGACGTTGGGGATAGAGTTGAGCTTCTGCAATGAGAAGAAGGGCGCCGTGGTGTGTCCTGGAATTCATCGACAATTACCACATTGGTATCTTCTTCGTTTGCACAAGAACGATCTTTGTCTTCAACAGCCTGGCTGACTGAGGGAGCGGCAACAGAATCTCTGGGGCCTCTATCAGAGCTGCCTTGGGAATATTCTGGGAGGCTAGAGAAACTCTCTGGAACGAGAACGACGTGGTAGGTGCCTGGCATTGAAGTTTCTGCCTTCCTCTCTCGTTCTTCATCCGATTTAAGTAGCGAAAATGAAGGAAGCGGGTCGTTTGTTTCTAAGATGGCGATGCTGTTCTCACTACGGAAAGTTGACTTAGCTGGCAACAGAGCACACATGCTAGTTAGCACATGACGCCGGCAAAAGCACCAAAGAAAAGACTGGGAAGAAGCCTTACGATCCCAGACTACGTTTCCTGCTGTATTGACCTCCGACATTCGTCTTATGGTGCGACGGGTATCGTCTTTGAACGACAGTCGGGGCTGATAGTCGCAGACATGGCCCAGTCGAGTACATTGCTGAAACACTTCGAGTCAGTCGCAATCATCGCTAAGCCACCAAGAAAATGTTGCAATACATCACAATAAGGATGGCCTTCATCACATTTGACTATAGAGCAACGGAAGAAAAGGTTCCAGTCAATCAAACGATGCTACGGGCAGGAGTAGAGACAGGAAAAGAAAAAGAAGAGACACCTACCTTTGCGACTCTGCAATTTCAGCAAAGAGACACACGTCAGCAAACCGCAACTACCCCGACAAGGATCAGCGAGGAAAAAGAAAAGCGGCTCACTCTACATGTCCTAGGGAAAATTCATGTGAGACTCTTGGAAGCAGACTGGTGGAATGAATCAATACAACCTACCAGCACCCGGTTCGAGATCGTGGGGGCAAACGGACTCGAGGCCGTGGAACAGAAACCGAAGCTGTTATCTCAGTAGCATGAAGATGCGAATCGATGGGAATGTCATCCTTGGGAGCGATGATGGGCAAACGCAGAGGATGCTTCCCCGGCTGTCTTCCCCGTCGGGAGGGCATCACAACGCTGACGACAGACATGAGAGTTTCTTGTAATGAAAGGTAGGGGAGAAGTCAGATGTGAGATGGGGAGAACAAAGAAAAGGCATAAAGACAGCAGCGAGGAGATTCAAGAGTACATGACTCAATAATAGTAAGAGCGGAAAGAAACCATGCTGTAGGCCCAGAAATTGAGGATATGTCAAGACATAATAATGGGCAATCCTTTTTTTTTCTTTTTCTTTTTCTTGGTTTTGTTCTTCTCAACCAGCCAGCCCTGTCACTGCGGAAGAAAAGCGGAATAAAAGAAGATGGGATGGGATGGGATATGATAGGAGGGATACGGGATTTGATTAGTGTCTGGGGAAAAAGCAAACCTCAGCAAAAACTGTGCGAACCATGTGGGATGTAAGGGAAACAAAAGTCCAGGAATGAAGGAAGAAAGAGAAGCAGAAACAGAGACAGAAATGGATGGAAAAGCATCGGATCCGAAAAAAAAAAAGAGGCAGCTAATAATAACACAAAGACCCGGCCAGGCCGTTCTGGATTCTCACCAGGAACAGCAGACTATTGATTGCCGGTTCATATACAAAACATGATGCTAATCCCAAGGCATGATGGATGTCTCAATGTATTCATTCATCTTTAGCGAGTGGCGTTTTTCCTAGTTATTTTAGACTAGGAGTGATTTATTAAAAAAAAAAAAAAAAAAAAAAAAAAAAAAAAAAAAACATCACAACCTAGAACGAAAGCCTCTCAAGCTAAAGTCCCATCATTATCATCATCACCACCACCACCACCATAATCTGCCATCCATGCTAAAAATTCCAAATATGCTCTTATAAACTAACATAAACTTTGATCTACCACGTGGATGGATATGATGCTCAGATCTCACTGTGGTATGAGCTTTGCCAGTGCCTGGTCCAGAAAATGCTGCACTGTCCCCGATCTCTCTCCATCTCTCCAGGCCTTGATCGATTCTTGTAATTGTTCGCTCACCCCGAACCCTGTCTGCTGACCTAGAGTCACGTATGCAGCCGCCGCCTGTGCGTGTTCCTTACGGATGGCTTCCACGGATGTGTCTATCTCACGACAGAGTAGCCCATCCGCTAGCGCCGCCAAGGGCTCTTGCAGTTTACTATCCGGTTGTGATATCCACTCAGCTAGCCTTGTAAAAAGAATCCGCAGTTCTTCGTATAGTGTTGTCTGCACATTGCGCCCTCCGTTCTTTAGCGCCTTGCTGGCCACCGGGGTCATATCTGCCAGGTACGTGTTCATGGCTGTGTCTCGAGTCAGTGTCCGGTCCAGATGATGGCTACAAGGGGGACTAACCTCCAGATTCATGGGCCGCGGGGTTGATGCATTGCATAAGACATTTGATGCAGGCTGCCAATGTATCGTCTAGACTGTTTCCACAGCATGATCAGTTTAGATTTTGAATTAAAAGAAAAAACAAAAAGGCTTTGTAGACATACCCCGATTTGTGACCGCTACCAGAGTCGATATCCATCCGGTCTCCGTCATCTTCGAGGACCTCAGCTAACACTCGAGTCACAATGCTCAGCGCATCTGGCATGAGATCAAGATCCTTGCGCGCTTGTGCGATTCCCCCTAACCCAGTGAGGGCAAATGGCCGATAGGCGGCATTGTTCCGTTTCGCCTCCCGGATTGCAATAACCTTGATCGAATCAATCAGTGTGTCAACGACAGAGGAACAAAAAGAAAGTAAACATACCTTCATCAAATCACCAATCTGTGGCTTTTCATGCCACAGTTTCTTGGCTTGTCCCGCAAACTTCACAAACGCTTTGAGCACAACCTCCTTACCGTCCCATGTCTTTCCAGCCAAGGCTTTCTCCAGAGTCGGCCAGACTTTCTCGCTGGTTGCTAAATCGATCTCAGGGTCTAGCGACATGATCGCGTTGGCGATTGCATGCGCAGCTGTATGCTTAATAGCCCAACGCGGCGATTCCAGATTGACCGATACAAGCCCGAGGATCTCCTTGATATACAGTGATACCGCACGCGATCCACCCACGTTTTCCTGCCAGGTCTTCTCAAACACCTCTCTTACGTGTTCGTCAGTATCATACTTGGAAACGAAGACAAAAGGCAACGCGGTAGTAGCGAATGACATAAACCGGTCGTTGGAGAGTTTTGCAGTCGAATGAAGTATTTCTGCTGATATAACTCGCTGATTGGCTTCTTCAGCCGTCATGTAAAGGTTCTTTGCGTATTCAATCGTCTTCAGAACCCGATCGTCGGAAGCTAGGCGGATGAGATAGCCGATGGATGTACAGTAAGATGCGCTGACAGTGTCATTTCGATCGACAACATATTTACTAAGGACCTGGATGAAACGATCCGCATAAGGACGGAACAGCACTGTCCTCATGCTGAGGAGAACCAACACACGGCTACACCCAACTTTCGTGGGGAGCCCGACAGCAGAACGCAGCACGCCCTCCAACTTGATCGCAAATTCCTTAGTACTGTCATCGTCCAGAATATCAATCAGGTACCGCTCAATCACCTCCATCATAGGCGATGTCCGGATACTCGACAACCTCATCTTGTCGATTTCCTGACCAGTCATTCCATACTTATCAGCGTTAAGATGGACGTAATTGACGGCCTGCGGCTCCAGAGAGCTGAGAGAGTTGAGAAATTGCTCCAACACGTGAGGCACAAATGGGCGTAGCGACCTGCTGGGACTCTTCTTAATCATCTGCACTAAAGCTCCAATAGCGAATCCCTGAACCTCTTGAACGCCGGATTCCATTCCCTTGTCGCTGAGTAGAAACGGTATCACAGTTCCCAACATGGTGTTCGCTCGTTTGGTTTCCGTGTCACTAATTTCCAGAATGCGGATAACTGCGTTCGTGATCGTCTGACAAAGTCGAAGAGCTGCCACTCGGACTGTCTCTTTGATATCATCTAACAATTTGAATGCCTTCGTAAAGATCTCATCCATGTATTGGGTGTATTTTTCCGGCTGGCGGCCCTGGATCAGGTCCGAGATAGCAGCACAGCTTGCCTGTCGCACTCGCCACTCCCGGCCCGACAGCATACTCTTCAACAGGTCTCCCATGATTTCGCCGTAATGAGTATCAACCACCACCGTAGGATCCTTGACCAAAGTATGCCAAATTGTGTTCATGGATCGCTGCACATTGGGATTCGGGTCAAATCGATAACGGAACAATTTTGGATAGATTTTGGGGTTCTTGGCTAGATAGCCATTGACACTCGAATCAGAGAAAATGTTACTGATACCTAATTTGCTAAAAGCCGCACGGTTCGACCAGATGGCGTTGTTGGAAGCTAAGGACATGAAACGATACACTAGCGTGGGATCACCAGCTTCGGCAGCAAGGTTCATGATATCTTTATAGGTGTTGACGGAAGAACCTTCTCCGGTTGGCAGGGCCCCAGGCTCAAAGAGCTCGGTATCGTCGTTTACCCTACCTCCTCTGAGACCAGAGTTGTTTCCTGTGAAAGAGTTAACCAAGTCGCGCACAAGGTCATCTTTTAGTTCCCGATCTCCCATCTCATAGACAAGGCCAAGCCCTTGAGCTCCAGATTCCTGTACCACTTCATCCCTATCTCCAAGTAGACCCGCGAAGGCCGCCTGGCACTTTCGTAGACGATCTTGCATTTCTTGTGCGTGGCCACAATTCTTGACCAGACATAATAGCCAGATGGCGGAAGCTTTTCTGAGAGAGGGCTTGGATGCTCTGCAGTCAGCGATGATCTTGTCAGCCATATCGGCCAGGACCGTGGTCGATATGGTTGACTTGGGGTATTCTTCATCAATGTCGAGCTCTCGAATAAGTGACTTAGAGCCCCATCCAATTGCAGCATCACCCAATGCTTCACCGACTGAAAAATGAACTTCTGGGCTGCGGATCTCATGTAACCCATATAGTGCATTCAAAATCTCTTGAAACTGCGTATCATTGGGATTATCCCGTGAAAAGGTCAGAGAAAGATATCCCATTGCTATAATCGGCACCTCGCTCTCTGTCTTGGCATCCTGTGTCAGCTTATCTTTGATGGTCTTCCAGCCAGTTTCGGGGAGAACAGTTTGAGACAAGATTCCTGAAAGACTGAGTTGACCGATTGCGACGTGTGCAGTCCGTCGGAGAAGGGAATCGCGTGCGACTTCAATTATATCAAAGATCGTGCCAATGAACTGCTTTACTTGCGTTTCAGGAACTTTGTGCAGTGCTTTGCGGAAAGCAAGCCTGCTAAATAAATATGACTCTGCTAGAATTGCTCCTCGGACCCGGAGTACAGCCTCACCAATAGCTGTATTCCACAAAGTGACGGAATTGGATAATTCCCCAATAAAAGCTGCGAGGTCCCCTTCGGCAAATGCAGGATGGGAGGCAAGTATTCCGATCGCTCGCGCAGCTGTGTTTTGCATTTCTGGATCATTGCTGCTCAAGGGAGTCTTCAATGCGAGTGTGCGTGGGACAATTGCCCCGACTATATCATTCGATGCCAAAGAGCAAATGCTAACAAAATGTGCACCACATTGTTGCAGACCCTCTTGATTCTCATAAACAATGCCACTCAAAGCACTTTTCAAAAGTATAAATACAGCTTCCTTATCAGAGACCTGGATATATTGCTTTAAGGCAGATCGTGCTTGTTCGTCGGTTGTAAGCAGCACGTCGAGTCTATCCTCCCAGTCTTGTTCTATCTCAGCGGTGACCCCAAACTTTGAATATGATTCCCAGAGAAGGATGTTTCGAAGGAATGCAATTGCAGGCGCGAGGGCCTTCTTATAAGGTCCCGATAATATGTCTGATGCAGACAGCCCCTCCACCGTGGAAGCCCCAGTAGAACCTGATGAGCCAAGCAAAAACCGAGTGGCTTCGGAGAAGGTCGGGAATTTGTACCATGAGGTATGCTCTGAAACATCTGATGGGGAATAAATCCACTGCTTGTCCTTAGTGGGGTTGAGAAGTCGGTACCAGTAAGGGTGAAGTCCTTTCTTGCCTTCCTCCACAACCTCTTGTCGCCTTTCCGACCCACGTGCAACAGCTATAAGGTCGATCCAGCGAGCTGAAACATCGTTATAGGGTAAGAATCTATTGGCAAACCGCACAGCGGCATATTGAGGGCTTCGAGCAATTCTAAACCCTGATATGGAGTCTTCTTGTCCGGGTTCACTGTTCATCTGATGAACTAAGAATGGCCGAATCTGCTCTTGGAACCTTGTATCCCAGCTATCCAGCGAGGAGTTGAGAATGCTTCCCAAGGCTTGCTCGACGCTTACAAATATCTGAGGACTCGAATCATCAGAGCTCAAAGACGTGAAAAGCCATTGGATAAGCTGGATTTCCGAGAACTCCTGGTTTTGATCTTGCACCTGGAAGTCAACTTTAGGAACCAGAATACCAATGCTCTCGTAAGCAAGTCCTCGCAGACTAATATCTGTTGCAGGTAGCCTCTGTCCGCTTGCCGCGGGACTCGGCCAGCCTTGAGACTGGATAAAATCCTTCAGACCTGCGATGACTTTCGGAGCCATTTGTTTTAGGTCAGAAGGAGAGCCCATTCGAACCACCCATGTAGTAAACGTAAAGATCTGGCTTCTTAATTTGGATGCTTGCAGTCCCTGTGATGACCTTGCGGCGTCTGATAGAAGGCCTTCTTCGATCAATCGAATGATCTTTCCAGTATCCGTTGTCGCTTTGACTGATTTACCAAGAAAGACTAAGAGTCTCACCTGCAAAGAAGGTCGGGCAGGAGGTGCGCCATCAGGCCCTTCACTTCCGAGATATAGGTTGTACAATTGCAGGACAACATTGGGGTCTTCTAGATTTGGAATAAACCGTTTTAGAATCTCTTCACCAAGATCAGACAGGCGATAATTCGCATCTGCAGATGCAATAAGAGCCGGGAGAAACCGTTCTGAATCAGTAAAGGCCCCACTGGCGATAAATCTCAAGGCATTAACCTTGGTCTCGGTAAGATTCAGCCCGCCATTTGCAGAGGGATTCCATGTTTCAGCTATAGGAGCGTCCTTGTTTAAAAAGGTATAAGCTTCTGAAGACAGTCCAGGACAGGTTGCTGAGTTCTTGTCGGCGGGTAAGAGAAGAAGTAACTTTTCGAACCACGAAGATAAAAACTCGGTATCCCGATCGGAAAGACCAAGCCGAGACTTAAGCTGTACATCATCTTCACTTCCCTTTGGCGGTAGCTTTAACAGGGGCAGAAGTCGCAGGACCAGATTGAAAACGATGGCACCTTGGTTGACCGACGTGCCAATCTCCGAAATTCCCTGAAGCAAAGGAAGCAGAATCTCGATTCTTGCACTCGAACCGAGACGGTCGATGCCTTGCTGCAAATAAACCAAATCAAAATGTCTGATGAGCTGTGATTTTTGCTCCTTGAACTGCTTCAGCAAGGCTGCAACAGGCAGTTGAATCGACGGGGCTTGAACTCGTGTGTTGATGTGCTGACACACGGCGATTATTTTGTTGCGCACCGCAAGGCTTTCGGACCCAAGCTTCAACAGTAAAGGAGCCAAATAAGTGTGAAGAAGAGTTTGAAGCTTCTCATCCGTATCAGCCAGAGCAATTCTTAGCTCAACTTTGGATATTAAACTGAGCTCGCGGGCCTCGGGACTCGCTGACGTGGCGTCTGAAGCCATAACAAGACTTAATTTGTGAAACAAAGATGATTGATTCTACACATCTATACTGCAAAAAGTTGAAGATGAAGGGAAGAGAGGGGGAAATCAGCAAAAGAGAGATGGGGGTGATTCAATCTCCCCTGGTCTGCAGGCAGTGATACTCCGCGTCACTGGCCCAAAGTGGATACGATGATACTATCCCGATTGGGAGGTGTCTGTTGATTAGTAATCACATGTGACATGACCTGGCATTCTTGGTCTTTCAAGCTACGCTGGCTGGGATAACAAGAATCAAACGAGGATTAAGATAAGAGAATTGCATGGATTCATCATCATATATAGTCAGAGCAATAAATCAAAGTCCACCACATCCATACCCCGATAGCACACCAAGACCGGCTTCTATATGGTATCCTGATCGATCACGAGGTAGGAGCTTCTCGCCTTTTTTCTGCTGCTTCGCCTCTCAGAAATCGATGGACATCGCCTTCAGCACTATTTTCCTTTTGCCTCTGATTGGGGTTTCCGAAGAGACATTGCCAAAGATCATCTTTCTTGACAAGTTCACCGCCCGATGCACCCCCCGCCATCAGCTTGGACAGTGCTGCATCTTCTATTTCCATCGAATTTGCTGAGTCGATGGCTGTCTCAGTAATATTTTCGATCATAGTCTCTTTATTGCCATGTTTCTCCAAGGAGCGAGCGTCTTTTTCCTTTTCCTTTTGGATGATATGTTCTAGACGGCGGGACACTGATAGGTCGTAAATCGATTGTTCGACTGTGTCGGAAACAAGATACATCCAAACAGTAGTGGGCTGATGTTGGCCAATCCGATGCACACGAGCAATAGCCTGAAGTTCGATAGCAGTATTGATGAGTGGCTCACAGAGGAACACATGGGTTGCATTGACCAAGTTTAGCCCGGAGGAATGGGCCTTCGCGTGCAAAAGAAAGCATTCAACCTAAAAACTGATAAGCATTTGACCAAAGAGCCGGGGAGCGGTACGATAAACTTACTGCAGGATCACTCTTGAAGCTTTCTATACCGTCTTTATTATCGATGCTGCTGTATCCAATTTTAAAGTGGGAGAATGCACTGCCCAAAACTTCGAGAAAGTTCTTATACTGAGAGAAAACAACCGATTGAGCACCAGGGTCATGATCACGTAGCCACAAAATATGACGTGCTAAGGTATCGACTTTGGTGCCAAAAGAGCCGGTAAGGTCGATGTTTTTGATCTCTTTCAGAAGCCCGGAGCTTATATCCGTATATATGTGGCTATTGGAAGAGCGTTCATGCTCTATCTTGGCTGGTGTTTTCTCCTCTTGCACAACAAAATCCTGGGGCTTATAGGTAATTTGATGAAAGTCATTCGCTTTTAGACGTTTCTTGCACGTAGGACAGGTCCGGTGTTGGCGCCACCATAGGCGCAAGCAATCCTTGCAGTACTTGTGACCACAAATTGTCAAGACACCTACATTATTATGTTAGAAAGTCTATGGGTACGCATTGACAGCCTGGAAAGAAACGAGGACTTACCAGTTTCAAAGCCCATCTGACAAATGACACATATTCTCGAGGACTCATCTGACCCTGAATCATCCCTGATGTGAATAAGATAACGACGTTTTGCCTTTAGGGCAGAAATCTTTCCATCTATGACACCTTCCTTTCTCAATCTGTCATCAAAGAGTTCGTCATCCAAGGGCTTCCCAACGCTCTCTTCGTCATATGGTGCAACTGTATCCGAGATCTGTTGCAACTGACGATAATATTCAAGACGGTTGTTCATCGTATCCCGAAACATTTCTACTTCCCTTTCTAGGCCTGAAGCAACCTTAGCTTGCTCAGAAGCTATTTGGCTTGTGGTATTGAGCACCATATTGACAAGTTCGGATTCGGCGCGTGCTCTCGCACTTCCCCCACTTCCTTGCCACTCAAGTGAAGTCGAAAGGCTGCGAAGCTCGCTGATGATTCCGCGGAGGGAGCCAAGTTCGGGGTCAGGAATAAATTCGCTGCGTGTATTCATAACTGACAGAAAAAGCGTCGGGGAAGGACCCTCGCCTTTTTGAGCCTGTATAGTACCCCTTTTGACCTCGTGGGCAATGAGGACATTCTTCTGGCCGGTCAGAGCATCATGCCGGTCGGCAAACATTGCACGCAGGGCTTCCATGTAGACGTACATCTCTTCCTGGTGTTTAGTTGACTTTTCGTACTCATTTCCTTCAAGCTCTGAGTTCTCTTCTTGGTCTATCAGAGACTGGGACAGTAGCTTGATCATGATGTTGCGCCATTCGTTGTACTGATCAGCATGTCGGTTCATAGCCTCGCAAAAGCCTTCAAGCTTGTCAAGTACACGGCGTGACTCGAGACCTTTATTGTAAAGATGAGTTTTTATCAGAGGAATGTGCACGAATTCTTTTCTTTGGTCTTTGTTCTTAATAGCCATCATATACCGGTCAACCTTCTGAGAAATTTCGGCTAACATCTCTTTTCGAATCAATTTTGCGGCTTCGTACGCCTCCTCTTCACGTTTTTCAAGGGCTTTGAATTCTTCCGAGCCAGGAGCAGTAAGTTCCGAGTCAGTTTTAATCTGATAATATGCGTTTCCCGTAAAGAATATACAAATGTGTTCAATCTCAAGAGCAGCGCGTAGTCTCTGACGGTATGTCCCTATGCGACTATTTTTGTCCGGTTCTTCGACATCATTATAGCCACTACTGTCGACTGACGCTGTGTCTTGGTCCGATCCAGTGGCAGCCATTCGTTGCTGAGTGCGCTCTTTACGCAGCTGGCTTCGACATTCTTTAACGATTTCACTAGCGCGCTCTAACGAAGCCATCCACAAAGCGAGAGCTTCTCGGCCACGAGTGGCATTTTCTAGTAGTTGACCCCGTCTTAGTTGTGAAAGCAGAAGGGCACGCTCTTCAGTGCGTATGAGTGTGTCATTTTGATCAATCATTACTTCCAGAACTTCAGCCACAGAGCGTAGCGGACCGTCTCCAGTGCCTAGGGCTCGACGATTGCTTCCGGAAACTTCAGGGTGTAGGCAGGTCTGACGAAGTCGCGTTAGCCAGATTCGCATCTTCTCGGTAATGGCGTCATTTGGTTTCCAGTTAGGAATGAGTGGTGCACCTGAAATATCAAGGCCACAGTCCGCAGACATTTCTTCGTGCAACTGTGCATAGTGTTGTTCTTCAACCGCGTTAAATGGAACAGTAATGACTACTCTCTTCTGGGGTGGGAGGCTGAGTTCGCTGCGAACATGGTCTTTGCTATGTCGAAGTGCAATGGTATTGACAATGTGTGACAATACGGACGAAAATCCACATAGCCTCTCCCAAGCATCACAAAGTGGCCAGCAGTGGAGGAATAGTAAAAGGCCATAGAGGTCACTAATATCTTTGCGAAGAGGCGTCCCGGTAACGGCCCACGAAATTTGACGGGGAATCAGGCGAGCAACCTTCGCCGCATTACTAACACCATTTTCAATCATCTGAGCTTCATCGAGACAGACTCGCCACCACGATATTCGAACAAGAGGCGTCTTCCGGGCCTCAAACCTCTTTTCGTGGCGCAAATTCCGCTTCGGGGCATCGCTGGCATAGTGGATCTCCCGCGAGATTACATTATATGTAGTGAGCACAACGTCGTAATTAGCAAGCAGCTCGATAAGCTTTTCGTCCGATAGTTCCTGGTGACGCTGGATGCCGGTATAGTGTAATACATGGAGTCCTGGTGCGTGTAGCTCAAATTCTTGCTTCCATTGCTCGAGGATCGCAGGTGGCGTAATTATCAATGTTGCGCCTGATGGCCTCGGATTCGAGCCATCGCTATCGATACCTGGATCCTGGGCTTCCAACAAGAGTGATCGACGGTTCAAAGATATCAAGCTGATCATTTCGACGGTCTTACCCAGTCCCATTTCTTCGGCAAGAATTCCACCCTTCAGAGATTTCTCTGCATCATACCAGCCGGATATATCAGTAGCGATGACCAAAAAAAGATGGCTCGCAAAATACACTCGCCCATCTGCATCCGTGAACCGTTGGAAAGACACAGGGAGACGATCATCCAGTCTTCTTTCAACCGGTATTACTCTTCCATCCGGTTGGATTTCCATGTTCTCTCTTTGCAAGAGCCACCTGACCGCTCTTCTTTGGAAAGGATAGAGTTGACATTTAATGGTATCGCACTTTATCTGCGCCGATGAACGAGATGTATCATGTGGGACATGGACGTTATCATAGAAATCTCGAGGCGACCAGTACTTCTCAGGTGTTCTCAGATATTCATATCGTTGGCTACGAGGAAGATGATACCTCAGATTCTTTTCTGGCTCCTGCAGCACGTATCTTGAGAATAAAATCAAGACGTTCAGATCTAGTTTGTTGAAACTTGGGATTTCCAATGAATCCTGCCATAGAATGACAGTTTCCAAGTGGAAGGATTTATTATCCGATAGGAGATAGAGAGTAGCCTGATGACACACTGGCGGGACCCTGGCGTGATAGCGATCAGCGCATACAAATCGTTGGGCGAATCCAAGATTGTTGCCAAATTCTATTATTTCTGGATCTGTAGATCTTTCACTGAGTATGACATTTCTCTTTGGCAATATACCTAGCTCCAGGTTGAAGCGATCATATGGAGTAGTATCAACTGAGTGGCTTGGGTAGCGGGAAGAAGAATCTCGAATGTTTTTGGTACCGTCCAGAAGGACAGGTAGGGGATCAGATAAATCAGTGGCGCTGCTTGAAGGTTCCCCTAGGGCAGGGTTTGCCTCTGCAAATTTCTTACAAAGAACGGTCAGTTAGATCATCCGTGGGTGGCTGTTAGTGAGACATACCACGCGGAGATTAAAGCGTGCCAGAGGAATATAGCCACGAGGGATTCCCGTGTCAGTAACTCCATTTTCGAATCGAAGACTCTTAGGTCCCGATGGTGTTACCTTGCGACGTTTGTTTGGAATGCCCTCAAGGCCAGTCGCTTCATTTTGCGCGAAAACGGTGGCCAGAGAATCAGGCACAGCGCCTAGAACACGAGCATATAAGTAACTGGCCTTTAGACTTAAGGTACGAGATCGTGCCTCTTACCTGGATAGAAAACTTCCGCCTGTACCACTGCCATTGTAGTATCTCTCCCCCTGTCAAATCCTGTATAACGTAGGGTGTGGTAGGTGTCAGAACAAAGAAGAGTAATCGACAGGACTATATGCATCCATCTTATCGCGCTCGGTCACGTGGTGATAACTTGTTTTTGGTTGATCAAAAGCTGGATTATCATTTGCCCGGGTTCAGGCATCATAAAAGAATTAGAATGGAATGGCAAATGGGGTACACACTTCTTAGGCTTATATACATTATTGTCAACAAGCCGCTCTAGCATTCGCTTCGCTCACAGCGGCTTTAGGAAGGGGGCTCGGGCTTACGCCCTTGCCACCTTTATTTAAAAATTTTAGTCTATATCCAAGCACTATATTGTTACGGCACCCTTATCAGTGACCGTACCAGGCAGAATCAAGCGGCCAGAGAAATGGATATTCTTATTATGTAAATTTGTGGTTAAAATATATTAGATATCTAGGGGTCAAATAGGTGGGCAGGGGTCAGATACGTGGTGTATCAGGGGGTGGGCGGGATTTCGCGCGAGATTTCGTGGGCCTTGATATATCTTAGTATACCCCGCGCATACCATTTAAAGGACTTTCTGAAGTACCATAGACATTCAGGAAGGATATATAAGGACACTTATTTCATGTACTTAGATAGTTCTTCATGATTAATAAAAGTCATAAACCTACAGCTACCCTTCATCATTCACCCTAATCATTCTATATACACTTGTTAGCATATCTCTTGCTTAATTAAAGAAGTATACATACTTCTTTGGCCTTGCTTCTCTCCTTGACTACCTTACCATATTATCAAGCACCCTCAGCTCATAGGAGCACCCCAGTTACTGTTAACATCCTTAGATTAGGGTCACAGGTTAGTATTTCCAGGCTTAACTCGCAGATTGACAGTTCGGTACCATTACAAGATCCCAGGGTGTGAC
Source organism: Aspergillus wentii DTO 134E9 (assembly GCF_001890725.1). Classification (NCBI taxonomy): domain Eukaryota; kingdom Fungi; phylum Ascomycota; class Eurotiomycetes; order Eurotiales; family Aspergillaceae; genus Aspergillus; species Aspergillus wentii. The sequence continues at coordinate 1,193,431 of NW_024467834.1, read as the reverse complement.
ATATATTTAGTTAAGATCAATTAATTTTTTTAGATAGGGGAGTAGGTAGTGATGTATTTAATCTTATATAATAATTAAGAATTAAATGCGGGCGCGTAATTAAGTTATAGGAAGTGAAATCACTATAAGGGCTTAGACTTCCTAGAAAAGAGGCTGTAAGTAAGTGATTATATAGGTAGAATGACTAAAAGAACTCACTTAATAGGTGTTATATATTTAACTATAGACTGAAAATGCCTGTAGTGGTTATTAATGCTCATAAATTTAATAATAGGGGGGAGAGAAAGGGAAAGGATCTATATAAAAAAGTGATTAGAGGTGTGTATAGAAATGTAGTAGGGATTTTTTTATAGCTATAAATACTACATAGGGTTTTCTTTTATAGCTATAAAAGGGGTAAAAACTGGGTGGCAGACGATGATATATTTTATCTTACATAATAATCAACAATTAACAGCTGAATTTATCCGACTAATCACGGCCAAGACCCACCCTTATTTTCATGACAACGAGAGATATAATTCAGTATTACCCTAATTTTGCAAAAGCCCAGGCCCTCTCCCTAGAATACTTCTGATACTGTCTCGTCCCACGGAATGTGAAGCACTCTGAGATACAAGCAATGGATGGGTTACGTCACTTGAATTTGTATCGAGAACCACACTTCCATCAATTGCTCGGACAGACCTACGGTATGAGCTTCCTTCTGTATTGCTTTCAAATCGGTCAAAAGTATCGCCCGAAGAGGTTGAATTCCCGCCTGTGATCGACTTGTAATGCGCCCTGCCCCATTGTTCTGTATGCAAACGCGAAGCTCCAGAAGTGAGGGTATAGGTTGAAATACCGGTCACCCCAGTTGCCTCGATATCGAGGCCCCTTTTCATCGAAGCATCGATAGTAAACTCCTTGCTTGCATCGGTGCCACCATAGGTAGTGTTCACAACCAAAGGGTATTCGAAAGTGATATCGTCCGATTCCTCGTCGTTCCCAAGTCGCATGGATGAAATGTTTCCAATAGTACTTTGGCTGTTTGCCTGACTTGTGCCTTGTTGATTGATGAGACCGAAATTGGAATACGAGAGGACCTGGCTCCATGAGAAGTCAGACGAGCTAACATTAAATGTCCGTTCGGCGATCACGGAGTATGAAAGGGACTCATTCTTTCCACTCTGGTCTTTAACGAGATTCCGTGTGACAGTAAATTTGGGTGCCGGTGCAAAAATGCTAGGTATGTCATTGCTAGTGTCTCTGGTCACCGAATATGATGCATCCTTGGCCAGATACAGAAAGATATTTCCGGTGACAACCCAGTATGAACCAACAAAGTCGGAAAGAACCGCCGTCCCATCGGCAGAGGTATCCAGGCCAGCAACCCTGATTTCAAATGAATGATCATGACCATCAGTCAGCAATGGAAGAAATGGAGAGATGTCGATTTCTGGCTGTCGAAGATCAAATGCATCGATTCCAACAATAGGACGCCAGAAACCCGGAGCGACGCCTCCAGTAAAGATAACGGGAAAGGGCCAGACGACTCCGGCAAGAATTCCATCGATGAACAGCTGAATCTCACGGAAAGGCGAATGCCCATACAGGTCACCAGCCACGCTGTTGAAAGATTTTGTGTCCGTAGATAAAACATTTGACCACCAGAATTCTTCTTCAGATTGTCCGCATGCTGAAATTGATACCACGGCACGGGAAGCTGTAGGAGGGAATTGATAGAGCACAGTCGTGTTGTCAGAGGGAACAGTAAAAGCACTTGATGAATTGGATGCTGATTTCCGCGCAGTTATCGGCAAAATGATGTCGGCTGTCTTAACATTTTGGTTGTGAGAGAAATAAGCAGTCAGCGTAATATTGAAACTACCAGTATAAGTGTTGTCGATCAAGTTTCCGAGTTCAAATATCAATTTTTGCTGTTCCTTCCACAGCGTGTTATACTGGGACATTTCTTTGATATAAGTCCAAACTATCCCATTAGTTGTTGGCTCGGCTGTCGATGTTCGGAAGACCTCTGTGTCTCCCAGATACATCGATGCGAGTCGATCAAACTGCCGTCCTCTCGAGGTGACCGTGAGGTTGATTCGGACAGTATCAAAATCACAGTCCGGCGGCTCATAAATGCCTGAAAACTGATCAGATCAACATGGAATAGGTAGCTAGATATCTGTACTTGATCTCTGCTCACCAATAAACGGTTTGCCATAGCTGTAGCCAAATACATGGTCCATAAGGAGAACATCTCGATTGCAGCCAATACTTCCATTTGCTTTATTTGGAATAGGCTGGTATACCTGGAAGACATCCACCAGACTGTTTGCATTGGATACTTGAGATTGCTGGTGGGAAATCCCAGATAACCTGGCAGCTGAGAGCGCTGTCGGGAGATACCCAAGCCATAGAAGGATGCAACAAGAGACAGAAAACACGGCCATGATGACTGGTCTAAAGGTCCTTCGCAGAAATACTTCTTGGTACAGACTGCTTTTTACTCTGGGTTCAAATTCAACCTCGGTCTCTTGGGACTTCTCGTTGTTTGGTGAAGATAGAAACCGCGAGAACCTGAAAGTCCTCGCAACAGCCCGTATAATGAGCGCCAGAAGTAGTACTGCGACAAGAAATTTTGGCCAGGAATCCCACGAGGGACTATCTGTGGGCATGACGTGTTGTCGAGATATGCCCCCTTGAAGAGTGCCTCCCCCCGGACTTTCCGATAATGTAGTAGAGGGCCGCTGCTCCATTTCCAATAGTTACACCACTAAGTTTTCGTTGTCCTTAATCGATGGTGAATGTGATTTGGCTTATAGAATCTTAGCTAGTTTGATGAAGAGGAAATGTTGTTTCCCCCTCTCAGTTGATTGTGATTAATTGTGTAATTGGTGAGATCACCTGCAGTAGTGCCACATTGTTGATTTCTTGGAGAATGTAACGTGGGCGGAGTCCCGTAGGTGATCAACAGGCGACACATATATTGATTCAAAATAAGATTTTAAGAACAGGTTTATTGTCGTTTTATAAGCAGAGTAATTTATCAATCTCAAATTACTACGGTATGAAGCTCTGGTAAAGTAAAGTGGTATTACTTGATAGTAGTTCAAACAGATCATCTTTAGGGCCTGGTTTCCAGACTTTCCTGTCTTTCCTGTCATACATGCTATTTTGCCTAAGGTAAAAATGTCATAATGCTTATTTATTTTCAAGGGCTTTTGATCTTCCGTGTGAACATTGCTATCTCAAGCAAACGTTTTAGTATATGGGTACAGTGGTTTCCACTGACGAATCTCATTAGGCAAAACTAGCACCCTTGTCTAGTCCACAGCCATAGAGGAGATATGCCTTGCATGTTAAAATAAAGTAAATAAAAAAAAATAAAAAACAAAGGTGGAATAGTGCCTCTTGCTTTGGTCTTATCGAACAGAAGCAGATGGCAAGCGAGAAGTTATTGTACAATCAAGGGAGAATCCCAAGAACACTGATGGAAGTCTCACAAAAATGATCTCCAGCATACCGGTCTTGAAACCTAGACACTCACATAAAAAGACGCCAGGCACCAAGAATCAGTGCTGCAGTACCGGTACAAACACCCCTGGAAGATAAGTTAGTACAGAGTGACAGCAAAAAGAGATTGTCAAGGAGTCATACATCAGCCACTGCAGTGTAGAAAATTTAACAGCTTCTACTCGTTCTCTCAGCCCCGCAACTTCTTGTTCGATTCTGGTTTCTGTCTCTTTGATACGCATTTCCTGGCCATTGGCCTCTTCGCGAATCCTGCCTTTCTCAAGGTTCAAGTCCAAGCGGACGGATGCTTGCGTGCGCCCAATCTCATCCCGAAGACGTGAGTTAAGCTTCGCAAGATCCGCGGCGATTTTTTCATGCGAAGAGTGTGTCAGTTGCGCTTCAGTCGAGTCTGCGTTGAGGAGTTCAGAGCGAAGTTTGGCAAAATCAACCTTTTGCGTGTATGTTGATCTTTCAGAGTCTAGGCGTAGGTGTTAAACTAGGACAATCTGTTGGTTGGTACACGACTAGGAGCAACTAACCTTCCTTGAGAACCATTGTCCGAGTCAAGTTCTGGATCGACTCTTGGATAACATCATTCAAAACCCTCATCATAGCGACGGCTTGTTCCTCGCTGAAACCTTCATCCTTTAAGCGTTGAACGAACTTTAGCGTGTCGAAGTGGTGATCCCGCTCCCGAGCAGCTGAAGCATGGAAAGCACGCCGGGCTGACTTGAACACAGCAACGTACACGCCATTGTATCGGACCGGATTACTAAGAGGCTCGACAGAAGGACGGTAGGAAGTAGTGTGCGACGATGTGGATGAACGCCTAGCGATCGTAGATGTCGAGTTTGTGTCCTGGGGTGTTGTAAAGAAGGGAGATGAGCGAGGAGAGAACGCTAGAGTATTAAGTTGATGTCTTGCAGGATACCAGCCCTGTACATGCTGCTGCCGCTTCTGCTGTCGTTTTCTTGATAATGCGGAGGGCTGGGGTGGAGTGACGGTAGTCCGGGGAGAGGAGCCATTCCAGGTCAGGCGAGGGAGGATGGAACGCGGCACCTCCGTGACGTTCTTTGATGGCGCCATCCTTATTGCGTAGAAGAATGGCTGTACATGGGCGGGGAGAGGGTATGGTAATAGACCACTCTCGCTATTGCGTCGAGTATGTCAAGCTTCTGTAATAATGGAGTGAAGGTGAATGGAGTTGAGAAATACCGATGACTAAGTTGCAGACTGATTTTGCTCCGATTCGGCGAAGCGACGCGGAGGCGGAAGCACCCGAGTGCATGGATGGTATTTTTAATGCATACACGAGATGAGATGATGTAGTCGGTCGATCAAAATAAAATTTACTAATACTGTGGTTATAGTTAACCCTGGAGCCTGAATCAGCTGGAAGCAAACATTTGTAATATTATTGAATATTTAGCGTTATATAGGTTTATCTTGTTTTTGTTTTCTGAAATTTCCTTCTACATTATTGTTCATCATAGAGCATTAGTTTCTAAACAAGATCAAACTGGACCCATGCGGCTGGCCACTTCATTTATAGGTGGAAGATTTCCTTCAGCTGCTTGATGGTGTCCTCGGGGCCGGTCACTGCGTGTCCGATTGTTCTAGAGTCGGCGTAGATCTCGTGGTCGTTACCACCAGGGAACGACTTGTCTCCGAAGAAGTGGATAGTAGTGTATTCGGTGCCCGAGATACCCTTCTCCGCCTCGACATGTTGTAGGCAGTAAGTCTTGTCCCAGCCAGTGGGGAAGACATCGAAGGAGATCTGACCGCCAATGGAAAAACTGGTGCCAAGAGAGAGATGTTAGAAACATAGCCAAAAGAAACAGCCTCGGGGCTATAACTCACGTCAGTCCATAGTCGGGGAATTCCTTCTTCAAAGCTTCAACAAGGGTCTTTCTGATGTTGTGCACCTTGTCGTATCTGCAAAGAGCGTCAGTCAATCTATTCGATCACCAAACCTTCCGCTCGAAGAAACTGGCATCTGCAGCTATGCGAGACAGCCAGGAGATATACATACGCTTCAAATTCGTGTCTCTCATCGACGCTGGCATTGCGTCCAATGGGACTAATGTTAACCATTCCGTTGCGAAATTCAACGAAAGTACCCCGCTTCTTAGGCAGCTTCAAGTCTGCAATGTATTTGAGGCAGAAGTTAACCAGGTTCTGGTACTTCTCCTCCCCAAGCCATTGGATAAAGCTGTTGCTAGCAAGAGGCTTGCCCAAACGAATCGCGGTCAATCCGTTCTCGGCAAAGCAGAAGTCGAAGAGAGTAGTGACATTGATGGAAGCTGTGCCGAGTTGCTCTTGCTGCTTAGGAAGATCGGAACCACCAACCTGAGCCGCATGAGAATTATACCGAGAATTTGGGAGAGGAAGAAGACTAACAAATCCAATGGCACACTTGTGACGCAATTGAGAGAGCAGTTCGAGCATCTCAGGGGAGACACTCTGTACAACAGGGGAAATTGTTAGCTGTTGTAATTCTATCTCATGATTGAAGATATGCATGACAATTGCCACGGGTATCCCAGGATAGAGACAAACATACCCTCCTTGCAGGTGTCAAAGTACCGTCGACATCGAACAGGCAGATTGTGTTCTTCACAGGACGGTTCTCCAAGGCTGGATAGACACTGGCGGCTTCGGTGGCCATGATGCTGAATTATTCCAAAGAGTGTATAAGATAATATACCGAAATATCACAGGGTCACGAAGTCACAAGAAGGAAATAATAATGACTCGATCCAGGGACCACGGGCTATTAATACCCCCACCGGGACGTGTCCTGACCGCAAGCGGTGAGACGAGGGGCCGGTGGGGTTGTTTTTGGGTGTCCAGACTCCAGGCACCAAGGCCACCAGGCCAAAGGCGGTCAGTTGCTGGGACTGGGGATCGTCGTGGGTCTTTGGAGAAGGCTTATCGATAACCTAAACGGCAAGAGGAAAACATCCAATGATCCGAGGGTGCTTCTGCTTCACATGAATCATTGTAAAGTGGACTATGTGATGCTATTGAACCTAGATATCCAAACCAACATTTGGACTGATTTTTGTCAGTGACTGGGGTGTTAGGAATCTATCAAATTGCATAGGAATATTAGCGGATCCATACGTACATACATAGGTACCTACCTTGGTACGGAGTACATATGTACCAATAAACCTTCATATACTGAACCAGCTTCAGAGTTTCAATCTAGTCCATAGATTATAAAAAATCACTATTCAGCAGACAACACTGTCTGTTAGTCTAGGAACTCAATATCTGCCAGCTTATTGTCCATATACATCAATGCCCATATGACAAAACCTCATTCAACCAAACATTACGCCGTATGTATATTTGAAACCAAATTCAATCTATAGCCCAAACATCTCACATAATCTGTAAATCAGGATATAGAATATGTTCAATGTCCCATGGCAGACTGAAAGACCTTGGTCGCCAATTCACTCAACAGCCGAGCCCGGTCCTGCTGCGGTAATTGAAGAAACACCTCGTAGACACTTTTACCCTTGGCATCTCGGACAGCACCGAGTCGGTTCCCTGCCACGGCGCCAGCAAAGGCTCCAGGAACGTTGCCCACAATGAAACCCAGTGCACCACCGCTAACTCCACCAACAAGGGACCAAAATCGGGAAGTAGGCCGAGTGCGAGTTCGCCCTTGGCCATCGCTATCTTCATTCGCAAGTCCTTCTTCTCGCAACATTTCTTCAAAAACAGAACCGAACTGTTCAGACGCACGCTCTTCGCGATCTGCTGCACCTGCGCCAAATCCAAAGGAGGACCATGGGAAGCCACCCGCACCACCCGGGGGCACTTCTGGTCCTCCTTCCTCTGCCTCTTCAAAGGCCCGTGCTGTGTCATATTCTTGTCGGCGTGATGGGTCGGACAATGTAAAATAGGCATCGTTGATTTCTTGAAATTTGCGGGTGCGGGCAGGTCTTTCAGGGGAGTCTGCAGCTACACGATCGGGATGCGATTTTAATGATTCCCTGTCAGGTAGTGTTAGCAAGTATCAACCTGATTCAGATAGATATGCGTGCCTTTTGTAAGCACTACGGATTTGCTGTTGTGTTGCGTCCTCATGGACTCCCAGAACCTTGTCTGTATTCAAGTCAAAATGAGCCCCAAGAAAGAAAAAATCAATTTAAGACAAAGCTTACAATAGTCCAGCTTTCCTATCATGCAAGTTAGACTGGCTATGGCTTAGTACATAAGAAGTCTGCATAGACTTACTTGACATGATGATGTGATTTGCGTGATGGACTAAATAAGTTGTTGCTTGATACCTAGATCACTCTATCCTTGAATATTCGTCGCAGTATCCCACGTAACTTGAGCTTCCTCTAATCACAAAAGAAGAGAGAAGCCGGTCGCAGTCCAACGATGACAGCCTGAACATCTGGCCAAGAAGATGACGTCGGCAATAAATTGCAGCCTCAGGCACCCACAACCTTCCTCCCGTTTGTCTTACTGTACATAGTAAAACCGCCCTTGGGCAGCAGCGCCAATGAGGATCGATCAATGGACCAGCCACCCACAATTTGTCCACAATAGCTGAACTGCTGGAGGCTGGAGCTCCCCTTTCTCAGCTGCGGCTGCGACTGCTCAGATGGAGGTATTCTCACCTCTCTCTCCTGTCTATCTCTCTGGAATCTCTCGTTTCATCTCTCCTGTAACCCTCGGCTGAATTGGGGGTGAATTCTATCCTCTGCATCATTGCGATTGGGTCATTGTTTATTTGTTAAGACATTTCGTGTTTTGAATCTACAGTGGACACAGGTCACAGCGTCTTTTTGACAGCGATTTGTGGAGACGGTCAATGCAACAGAACGCCTAGAATTGGAATTATTGTGTGCATCTGCAGAGAGCCGCTTCTGGACTTTTCTTTTTTAATTTGCTCTATACTGTGCCGATTACACACAGAAAAATCTCAGACCAACAGACCAAATAATTTGAAGAAGCAGTTCACCACAGCTGTACTTCGAATCGACAAGTCCTAGCCAGACCCCCAAAGGCACAATACCACCAGCTACCAACAATCCAAGTCTTTTCTTAAGCTGCTGTTTAACAGGGTAACTGGATAATCAAAATGGGCTGGTTTGATGGACCATCATCGTCTGTTGTTTCTTCAAGCTCAAATACCCGCCGACGCTCTCCATCCCGGCGATCAACGTATTCGACGCATCACCCCCGAGGCTCGGCGCCATCAATCTTCAGTTTCGGCGCCGGTGGTGGTGGCAGCCGTGTTGGGGGCAGCCATGTTGGAGGCAGGTCAAGCCCTTCGGTGTTTTCCACATCCTCATCGTCGCGACGTGCACGGCCTCGCAAAGGCTTCGTCCAGCGTGTGGTCCGCTACATCAAGCGGGTACTGCGTGACATCTACGATTACGCCCGTCAGCACCCAGTCAAAGTTTTCATACTCGTTATTGTGCCTTTAGTGACAAGCGGCGTGTTGCAGAAGCTTCTGTCCATGGTTGGAATTCGTCTGCCCAAGAGTATTTTCGGTAACATGGCCAAACCCGGAGAGGCCGGGATGAAGGAAGGTCTGAATGGAATTATGAACATTGCAAAGATGTTCCTATAACCATTGTGTTTTGCGATGACGGTTTTTCACCTACTGATGGATGGTTAGAATATCAACCCCAATAACACACCTTGAGAAAGGAAGGCGAGGATGGCGAGGAAAAGAAAAAGGAAACCCCCATACCAATGTTATACCAAGACAAGCTCACGACTACCACGACGATATTGACGATGTATGCTCAACTTCATTCATTTTGCTTCCTAGTTACCCTGTTCTCTGATGAATTTCAAGAGCTGTCACGATATGTGCCAAGTGTTGGCGAATAGTTCCATTCTGCTTTTTGTTTAATGGAAATGCAATTTTTCTTGATCATCCTTTTTCCAACTGCAAAGGAACTTCTGCACAGCACCGTAAATCATGAAACAACTTGGGTTGTAGTTGTAGGAAGGAGAGAATTCAATTGACATATATAGCCAGTTAGGAAGTAGTAATGGGAAAAACTGGAGGGAGCCCCCTATCTAACCGAATAAAGGCTTCTCACCGCAATGAATTTAATTGATATCGGCGATGGAATAAAGAATACTTCATATTAAATCCCAGCCTCCTATGGGTCTATAAGACATGTTGGGCATAATGTATGTCTGCCTGACTAGCGGTGATCAAGGCCAAACCCCGGGTATCATCAATCGAAGTCAAGTGGAGAAAATCGGGTTTCTAGTAGTGATAATGACGATTGTAATGATATGGTGATGTGAGACTATCAGAGTGGAGATCTGTTAAAAAGCTCATCTCTTTTGCTATTCTCTTTTGTACTGAACGATGTATTTATACACTGTTTTTGTGCCTCCATTCTGCAAGAATAATTGTGGAGGCGGACTCTGAAACCACGGGTCTGCATCCGCCAACTGCTCATGACTTTTGAGAGCGCTTCTTTCTTTTTTTGGAAGGACCACCGTTTGAGGTCACTGCGGAGCTGCTGGCTTCCTCAGCTGCTGGCACCGCGGCCTCCACGACCTCTTCTTCAGAGTCGACCACATCGTCCTCCGCGTTGGATGGTGCGGTAAGACGGCCCACGGTCTTTTGGAAGCACCAAATGGGGACCCGGAACACCATTGTGTCACGCACGGTTGGGCGATGGATTTCCTCAATGTCAAGCAGGAACTCTGCCTTCTCGCCTTCTTCAGTCTCTTCCTCAAGGAAGACGTTGCCAGTGGAATCCACAATCAACACCTTGCCATTCTCTGCAACCACCCGTTTTCTCTCTCCAGTGGGGCTGATGGACTCTGTTGTCGGTGTAGAGGTACCTGAGCTGCGGGAAGTTGTCTTGGGTCCTTTCTTTTCCTTCTTGTTCTCTCTGTCCATCATACGCTTCTGGCGGCGGTTCATAGGCAGGGCGCTCGCTTCACCTTCGTCAGGGGTGGGAACAGGGGCGCTTGCGTTGGGGTCGATACCAGGGATGCCACGGACGCCCGTTTCATCTCCCCAGGCAGCCCTTCTGGCCTGGCGGATGTACCGATCAACAAACTCCCGCTGGCGTTTCCAACTAAGAACAAGAGCTCCATAATGGGCACCACCACCAAAGACGAGAAAAAGACCGATCAGCACAGATCCCAGGCCGGGACGGAACCGTGAGTAATAGTAGCCAGTACCCTTCCACTTGGGGAACCCGTTTTTGAGGAAATGATCGTACCGCTCGCGAGACGGGCCACGAAGAATGTTGGCAACAGTGTTGAGGCGAGCAGATCGTTCATGCGCTTCCTTGACGGCGGCGGAGATATCACGCTGCGAGGGACCCTTGTTGACATTGACGCCGTTCTGGGTTTTGCCCCTGCTCTTGTCCTTAGAGCTATTGGCAATGAAAGACCGTCTAACCTTATCCGGGTGAAGGAGCTTCGATTTCTTGCGGTACGCCTTGTTGATCTCATCCTGTTTGGCATTGGGGCGAATTCCGAGGAAGTCTGAATGGGATCAAAATATCAGTGGGGGCTGACGTTGACATCGAAGGCGTGGGGAAATTGGGGAGAAACGAACCGTAGAAGGTTACATTATGGCCTTCCTTTGCCATAACCTCGTCGTTGATACTAAAGATTTCATAGTCTAGAGGAGACAGTTGTTAGCCAAATGCTTGAATATGGAGGTGAGATTGGTCGAATTGACTGACCCTCCTTGGTCCAGGCCGCCGTAAGAACAAACAAGACGGCGAACAAGATCAGACGGAGTGCAAATGGCTTCATCTTGAGCCGGAGGGAGAGCAGTCACTACCACTGGCCCCAACAATGGTAAACAGTAGCAATCACGCACTACCAAAGAAGATGGAGTATTATCTAGGATTCGAGGGCGAGAGATCAAGGGAATTGAACACCTTTTTTCAGTTGGTCTCACGTGATACTGTGGCCGTGCCGCTGTGAATCGATCTTCATGGCCCCTTATTTAGTGCTTATCTATTTACCTCGAGGTTGTTGTGTATTATTGATATGGATTTATTCTACTGAATATTGATCTGGAATTATTTCTGTTCGGATGACTTCTAGGCAGTGTTGTTCTGACTTGAAGTAACCACCGAGTACATACTCGACCTCGACTGGGTAACCCATATCAAGATAGCGTCGGGTGTGGCATTCGTAAGGCTAAAAGATGCATTGGATGGAGTATTTCTATTTGATGCAAGTTTCAATATCTCGGGTAAATCTTCATGGCTCTCTTCTATCCAATCTTCCACTATGGTTACATTGAAGCAAACAATACTGCATGGCTTGGTCTATTCCTATGACTGACTTTGGATGATCGTGAAAGTAACTCACTGAAAAGAGCTGCAACCGTCTTCGAAACAGCAGCAACGTCAGTTCCATTCCAAACAAACTTGAATACAACGGAAGATGATACCCATCCGCATTAGGCCAGATCCGAACCTCCTTCAGTAAGGCATCAAAAATTGCATACATAGTATGATCTGTATGATCTGTCCAACAGAGGGCGGTCTGACTGGTCCACTTCGCATCTGCAAACGACGTGGACCAATGATGCCAATTGATTTCATCCATCAAACAGGGACAATTGGGTTCATAAATGAGTAATAAATGAAAAAGAGGAAGTGTCCATGCTCTGGGAGGGTTAATAAACCCCCCCCCTCCCCAATATCTCCAGTTTTTGTTGTTTGTGATCTTCTTCTATTATTCCGGATGAACTGAGATATGGGGTAAAGCCGCCCCCGTCAATGACCACGAGCCACGATACGCTCGTTGTTTTCCATATTTAACCAGACCGTCTGAAGATATCAAAAAATTATTCCTTCAAATCAAACGATTCCCTTGTACCCTCATCCCTCATCTTATATCACCCTGCCTAATTTCCGAGGCTGCTGTTCTGCACCCACAAAAGGGAAAGACACCGTTGCTATTATTAGTGATCGCCCTCGTCTCCAAGAAACGCCAGTGATTCGGACAGTCGAATCATCATCGGTTTTATCCTGTTGACTGATCACCAAAAGCAAAGAGGAAGAGAGGCCGAAAAGACCAGATCTCCTTAACTGTTCTTTGTTGATAAGCGGTCGTGGGTGATACTGTTGTTGCCCCCTGATTGTTGTGGCAGCCAAACAAAACGGGACGAGGGAAAAAAAAAAGCCTCGTCGGGCCAACTAAGCCTGTTCCTGTCCGCCATCGTGACTGCTCAGCCTCTGTCACTTCACTCTGGACTTAATTCCTTTTATTCCTCCCACACCCTTTTTCCTTCCTTCAAACTCTTTATTTTCATCTTTGTTTGATATTTGATCTCAACCCTCATCTCCACATCTCCTTTGATTACCTTCGTATCCTCACCACGTCTCCATACCTCCACAATGGCCATCCAGATTCCTATCGACGCGATCACCTCGCGATTCGGCGAGCGCTTCAACAGCGTCCGCGCCCAAGGCCTCGGATCGCGCTTTGCCAACCTCAAGCCGGTCAATGAGTTTCTGGATTTCAAGCGTCTATCCAAGCCCGCCAATTTCGGTGAGGTCCAGAGCCGCGTCAACTACAACCTGTCCTACTTCTCCAGCAACTACGCCGTCGTCTTTGTTATGCTCAGCATCTACAGCCTGTTGACCAACTTCCTCCTCCTCTTTGTCATCCTTATTGTCACTGGTGGTCTGTATGGTATCGGAAAGCTCGAGGGCCGCGATCTGGAATTGGGCTTTGCCCGTTTCAACACTTCCCAGCTCTACACTGGTCTGTTGATCGTCGCGGTTCCTCTTGGTATCTGGGCTTCCCCTATTTCCACAGTGCTCTGGCTGATCGGAGCTACCGGCGTGACCGTGTTTGGTCATGCTTCCTTGATGGATAAACCCATTGAGAATGCTTTTTCCGAGGAGGCGGTCTAGGTGGTCGGCCGCGAGCTCCTTACGATATGCCCCGATGGGGAAGACCACCGGGGGCACGACTGGGGAGACCAATCTGGAGACAGGCAGGACAGTGGGAACAGGATGAGTTACAAGTTGATGCTATGAGCAGTGGGGAGGGTGATAGGTATATGTTACGGGAGAGTCGTTCGCTTTATCCCCAGCAACTGGTGCCTGGCATGGACGTTGATGGAAGAAGCGGATGGTGGAGGAAAAACTTGGGTTACGATGAGTATGCCTATGAGACAGGACCCGTCGACGGGGTGGACTATGACCTGTCTGATGGCACCGACAGCAGGGTGGCTTATGCGGTGCAGCTCGCCATGAAGGATGAGGAGGAGTGGTTGGTGGACAAGGCACTGGAACGGATCCGGCACGCACAGGATCTGGGTCAAAAGAACGTGCGATTGTCAAAGCGAGAGGTGGAGGCCTTGGAGCGCAAGCGGGCGCAGAAGAGCAACTCGGATGATCCCTGGAGAAAGAAGGGCATCGCAAAGGCGCCTTCTGTGGATGATAGGCGGACCAGACAAACAGATAACGGGATCGCGGGGAAGACCAGATCACAGCGGAGCGGGTCTGGGGCGTCGCCAGACAGGCCTTCTTCTTTTCTCGCAGACAGTGCCTGGATACAATCGTCTCAGCGGCCGCGGACGCCTACGACCCCGGGCCCTCGTCCCAAACACTCTAGTCCGTCGCTACGCCCTCCGCTGCCGCCGCAGTATGCCCCCGAACGCTTTTATTCCGCCCCCGCTATCAGCCCCCAATCATCTCCGAGAAAACAACCGTTCATGCGTTCCTATGCGGAATCTCAATGGATGTCCCCGTATCCGAATCTGTCGCCTGTGGCACCCTATCCAATGGACCAACCTCCATACCCGACCCATATGGTTGGGCCCCAGAGTCATACGTTGTCTTACAAGCCCAGCCATCAATCGCTCCATGACGAGCGCCTCTACAGCAACGCGCCAGATGCCAATTCTCCCCGTCGCGCTCTTCTGGGATCCGCTCTGCACGATTCCAACGGGGACAAAAAAGATGGTTCGAAAGATAGTGGTGATGAAGTACCGATCGTGGACGTGGTGCAACGGAAAGTGCCTATTGGTTCTCCGACCCGGAGCAATGTGGGAAGAGGTCTTCAACGGGTCAATCGTCGTTAAAAAAAGAAAGAGGGAAAAAAAGCAACAAAAAAAAAAAGCCTCCCAGTGTTTCCTGTTCATTTGCTCTTCTATCTCGATTCTCGCATGGTTGAAAAAATTCATGTTTAGTCTCTTCCACAACTCAACGTGGCTTATGCAGAAAAAGACGTAACGGAGTTCTTGTGTAGACCGGGTTTGATAAATGGGCATTTAATAATAATAATTTTGATTCTATCCAGGTTCCAGGACAGCCGTAGAGTAGATAGGCATCTATCTATCTACTCGTACTATTCTTAGGCGTCATGACGTGCATCCCACCAACAACCTAATACATCGTACGACTAACCCCAATGCATAACATGAATAATCTGTATGCCTGCTGCTAATAAAAAAAAGAAATGGCGGAGGATCTTCACGAGGCTTGGACTGTCATGCTTTGTGGATGACGTCGACGGGCGGCAGGTGAAGTCACTGCAACAGCAGGAGTCGAAGATTATTCCTGCTCCACGCAGCAACCAACTTTTCCTCGCTCGCTCAGCCTGCTTGATCGATCTGTTATTATTTGCTCGGTGGCGTGGATCTTGTCTCTCGTGCCATTGAGTCTCTTAACTTTCTTTTTTTTATTCTTCTCTGGTTCCCCGAAATCTACCAACCTCTTTTTTTCTCTCCCTCTCCTTCCTCCTCTCTACACTCCAGATCCCCTGTAAAATATCCAAACCCCCCCCCTCCATCCGAGAGAGTGTTCACTGGGGAGCTGCGGTTGACAGCTGTGTATTATCTCAGTCAACCGACATACACGAGATCCATTGCAAAGTCGCATGTTGGAGCCACGGGGAATTTAATTTGTTCCAACCAAGGGCACTTGATCGTGAGTCTAAGCCACTTCCGCCATTCCCGGCGCATCCCTACGCCATCGTTGGAGGTTTCTAATCACATATCAACTGCAGTCAGCCTTTTCCGTCGCTCTTTTTATTTGACATATTTCACTCGGTCGTTCTTTCATTTCAATTGCCGACATCTTCGTATCCCTTTTCTTTTTGTTGAGCGAGTGCTGGTGAAGGCAAGATGTGGATCATTTCATTCTGGGTATTTCCGGTCATATCGGCCTTCATGTGGTTAGGTAGGCTTCGCTCATGGTCATTATCTGGAGATCACCTCAACTAACGATTCTTATCTAGCGATGTTGATCGCTATGCTGGTCATTTGGTCCGCCGTGGATGGGTCGCCTAAATATCCAAGTATGGAAGAAGGACAGACCATTGCGTAAGTCTTACCCCTGTCGCATCGCAGTGCTTCCTTTTCTACTATTCCTCCAGAAGCTAATAACTGGGGCTCTAGGTACATTTCCGACGTTGGAGCACAGCATTTGAAGCCTCTTTTCATCGGCGGGTGTGTCGTCACCGTCGTCTTCCTTGATCTAGCTTTCCTCGCTGAACGATGGCTGCGACACGCTGGCCAACTGGTGCCAAACAAAGGACTCTTTGACAAAACCTGCGCTATATTGTCCATTTTCTTCTCTATTGCCGGTGCTTTGGGACTCATTCTCTTGTCCATTTTCGACACCCTCCGTCATTCTAATCTGCATACTGGGTTTTTGGCCTTGTTCATGTAAGTCCCTGGCGATCACTGAAGAAAGTGATGTGTGCTAATAAACTCGATATCAGTGCTGGATATGTCATTAGCGCCATATTTATCTGCGCCGAATATCTTCGATTGGGTCTCTTCTACCGCTCGCAGCATAAAATCCTGTTTGCTAGCTTCGTGATCAAAATGTGCTTCGTGGTGATCGAAGTTGCTCTTGCCATTGCCTTTGGTGTCTGTGGCAAGCACCAGGACAAGAGAAATGCAGCCGCGGTCCTTGAATGGGGTATGTTCAATGATCCCTTACCTCCTTTGATGCAGAATACTGATTCTCCTCTCCAGCCATTGCGTTCGTATTCACCTTCTATGTTCTCTCCTTCATCGTCGATTTGCTGCCTTCGGTCCGTACGCGCCGCCATGTCCCTCAAGGCGAGAAGCGGATCGAGATGGCGCATTCTGGACCCGGTGCTCCTCATCCCGAGGAACAAATCACCTACGAAGAGCCCTTGACGATGGATTCTACCGGACCGAATGCCGGTTATTATCGCGGCCAGCACATCTAATGGCAATGACTTGCCTCAATATATAGTGGTGCGTGCTGAAATTCATCTCTTTTTGTTCTCTCTGTTTTGATATCCATGATATACAAGGACTTGGTGTATTGGGTGTGTTCGATAAAGATACCTCGGGACTTGTCTTGTTTAATCTGTTTATAGGTTTGCTTTTTGCTTGATACCTTTCTCTGTGACTTGTTTTTGCATAATGCCTTTTTTAGTACTAATTGCTTGAGAGATGACTATTTATTGAGAACGCGTAATCCCAAACACCGTGGCAAATATAAATGCAGCTTCTTGCATTCGAGTCATTATCATTAATACATATACACCTAATCGATACAGTCTTTCGTCTTCAGTATGCAGTGTATCAAAAAGCCCAATCCCATCAAAAATTACAGTGCAAAATAAAAAGAAAGAAAGAAACCGAGTCGAGGAGAGGGCAGTCTATGCCAGCAACTTCCGTCGGACCATCTCTTGTTTCTCGCGATCAATCCCAATCGAGAGTAAATAACCCTCAACACCCCCATATTTGGAATCCAGGTGGGCTTTGATCTCGCTCGTAAATCCCGGCGGACACCGGGTATAATCCTCTGACAACCCAATCATACGAATCTCCTTCATACGCTCCTCAAACTCCAGCACTAGCTCGGGCTCCGACTTGACATAGTCGGTCGCGATGGCGTCCTCGGGTACCAGACCCGTGAGTAGGAGAAGGAGTAAAACCATGAGTCCTGTGCGATCTTTGCCTTGGGTGCAGTGCACGATGGCCGGGTAGGTTTCTTCCTTGGCGAAGAGTTCGAAGAGTTCTTTCATTTCTGCTGTGCTGCTGTCCAACGTGTCCTGGCCCAATCCGATTAGGCCACGCGGAGACATGACTTGTTGGCCGACGATGACGACGGCATCGGGTCGGTATCCGGATGCAGCCAGTGCTAAGACTTTTCTATCGGATATTAGCTGGTCTTCCAGGTAAAAAATAAAAATAACCTAAGTCAGACGAACAAAAAATTATACCAATCCAATTTCCACAACAAGCTCCGCTCAAACGCCTTGCCAGTCAAACTAATCAGTTCTCGTCGCACACCACCCAGCTGCACGAGATGCTCTTCTGCCTTGGGCAAGGCTGCCTGCTCGACAGGCAGACCATTTTCAGCCCGTCGCTTTTTGGTGGCGATTTGGTGTTCTGTGCTGGCTGGGGTATTAGCATCACTAGTTAGGATGGAAACACTATAACGAAGCACGGACATACCTGGATCGGAGATCGATCACGGTGGAAATGTGCAATTCATCGGTGAGACGGCGTTTATCTCTTTCAGAGGCATCATCTAGCTGTACTTCATCAGCAGATATTCAACTGAATTAAAATCCATCAAGATCTTTACCCTTGCGCTGCGAAAGAGAACACCCTCCTTCAAAACACTAACCACCGAAAAACAAGATCAGCCGCAAAACATCATCCCAAAATGGACAAATTGCACATATATAGATAATCGAGAAACAAGAACATACCGAGAACCAAGACAGTCGTTAATAGAGCTGGCGACGTCGCGAAAGTTGATGATATTGTCAAAGGGGCGGTCGGCCGAGTCTAGATCGATGCTAGACTGGCGAGGATGGTCATGAGATGAAGCCATGAGACTCTTGATCTTCTGAGAAGCAACGAAGAAACGATGGTGGTTGAAAAAGAAAGAAAGCAGAGGGAGAAAAATGATGGGGAGGGGGGGGGTTGACAACACTAAAAGGCGACCAGCCAGTTAATAATATTAAGACAAACGAACAAAAGTACAGACACAAATAATACAAAGAAGAAAAGACAGACAGAAAAAGGAAATGAAAAGAAGAAAAAAAAATGAATAGAGAAAGAAATGAAAGGATAAAAAACGGGACAAACAAGATTAAATACTGCTAGTACTTGTCTAGTAGATTATCAGATGCAAGCTCCAGAGAATTTAGACTGTCAGCAAATGCAGATCCAGAATGGCGGTGACTGACGTGGATGCATGAGATATCATTTCCAGTCAAACCACGCTGCTTGATGGAATGATCGTCATTGGCTGGGATCGATTCTCCATGATTTGATATCTGTACAACTGTACAAGTGTTCAGAAATGCCCCTCGTACTATCTTCTTCATGCATATGTGCCCCGGTCCTCCTTCCAGCCCGGCTGCAGATATCCCCAGTCTTGATTGAAATCAAACCCACTGCGATATTTTGCATAGGCCACCAACTCCACTCGCTCCAGCCTCGCCCCCGCATCCGTTAATGCCCACATGCTAATCACCAGCTTGTTCTCTCCCCGGTTGTTGATCACTCCCGGTGGGAAGGGGAATGTCGTCTGCGGTCCAATATGCGGGAGGTAGTGGCCGAATTGATATCCATTCATGAAGATCTGGATCACCGCTTCTGTGCCTTCGGGAGCACCTACCCGTAGCCCGATTGGCACATCCAGGTCGCGGTCGAGATCTAATTTGAAGCTGGTCGTGTAGAATCGACCTTCAGCTCCCAACACCCCGTCTAGAGGACTGCTATCCCAGGCCGACTCGGGTGGTGTGTATCCGGGCAAGTGCCAGCCCATCCGCTCGCCATATAATCCACCCTCATTCATCGGTCCACGGACTGGGTCAATGTTCTGTTCCCCGCCTGCGTTGCCTTGGAGCCGCCATGATGTGAAGTTGCCTCCTCCTACCAGCGTCGCTCCCATAATTCCACGCGGGTTCTGCGTCCCCAAAGGCTTTTGGCTATTCTGATCGTGGCCGGTATAGTCCGCTACGACGGTAAGAATATTACCGTATGGTTTGAGGGTCGAACGGTCGAAGTCAAGAACGTCCCAGGTTGCCACAAGTCTAGAATCCCCGGCGGAACCCCCGACGTACTTTCCATTCAACCAAGCTGCCCACCCTGCTGCAACGCCATTTTGAACAGTGACGTTAGCACCAGTGGCATTTGTCCCGTCGAATCGCCCTCGATATATCTTAGTCCCGGCATGGTACCCGTAATCGCCAGAGTACAGCACGGGAAGAGACAGTGGGCTGATGGAGTTGACCGATTTGGACTTGTTACACCAGGTCCACCTTGAATCGTCATACTCGGGTTGGGTTTCAGGGAGTGTATCTTGAGCCTTCCATGGTCCAAGCGTGGGCAACGAAATATCCACATCCTCCGCTCCCGGTGCCTTACTAACCAAACTGCCATAAGGGGTCTTTGTGGTCTGGATCTCGTTTCCATTCCACTTCACTTTTTGTACATTCGCATCGCCCGTATATACCCTGAGAGAATCAGTTATATTCCAAAATGAACAAGGTGTGGGGTGACTAACTCGAGAGACGTGGTGTTGGCATTATCACCTGTGATCTCTACAGTATCACGATCAATCGAAACTCCACGAACGAGATACGGTCCTAGAACAAAGATATGCTCCTCTGGATTCACCTTTGGATTCGATATGGTCGGAGGTGCAAAGAAATTCCACGCGGATTTTTGGTCGAGAAGATAGACTAGCACTCCATTTGAGAATTTCACCACTGTTGCACCCTCAGTCTGAGTGTATGCATACTGTGACCCATGGCTAGTCTCAGAGGTGCTGACGTTGGAGCTGCCATAGGTCTTGAATTCCAGATCTGATGGCGCATCTTTAAATGCAAACACGCCCTTCTGTCCCACATTCAAATAAAAAACAACAACCTTCACGTCGAGAATCGCATATGTCAAGACTTCCGCCGAGGAATACAATAGCGTTGTGCTATTCCCAACCCGATAGTCTGTCACAATGATCTTGCTTTGGCGGCCGTCTAGTTCGATATCTGAGATTAAAATTGCCCCTACAACCAGTCAGTCTGTAGTTAAATTTCGTCGGATGCGTCTCTTACCAGTGGAGGTATTGGCATTCAAACTGAATTTAGTTACCTCCCGAGATGAGCTGGTGTCATGTGCAACAACATAGAATCCAGCATTCGTATCTGGGTTCCGTAGAGCCCAGGTGTAGATGCTCTCGTCGCTGGTGTAGCTGGTACCGTTACCTTCCATGTCTGTCTTGACGAGATCGGTCGATACCCGTGTGAAAAGACCTATCAGCTTGGTCTGCTTCAGCTTGTCTCTAATTTCTCGGGTCTCACGAAGCGGTGCACTATAGTCATACGATGTATAGACCACTGGCGCTGCACTGTGGCCCCAGTTAGTACCCCCGAAGACCATATAAAGGTTCTGCAGCGTGATCCGCGACCCGATATTGTTCTTGTAATAGACATCTGCGAACTCGGGCGACAATTCCGCTGCGCAGCTGTCGTAGAATGAGCCACCCCAAGGCTGGAACCAGCCTCCTTCAAACTCCGGCACGTACTCGGGTTGCGTAAAGGAGTAATTCTGAAACCACTGGTAGTACGTCCGGACCAGGTTGAATCCAGAATTAGGGTTTGTACAAGACATTCCGCCCGGATACGAATCAAGCCCATAAACATTGACGGCGCCGCCGACATTGTGATAATCCGTGGACCAGCTAACAGCACGCATGCCCTTTTCATTGTGGCTGCTGGGAACCACGACACCGGCATCATCAAACGCATCCGCGATCTGCTCCATGTACTTGACCAGCGTGTTGTCAGAGTCATATACCGTCTCCTGGAGCTCATTCTCGTGCTGATTCAAAATGACAGGACCCCCGTTGGTGATCTGGTTGTCGGCAATGATCTTTCCTACCTTCAAGATCCACGGATGCCACTCTTCGTAGTAGGCCTCGTCGCTCGTCCGTTCGCTGCCCATCTGCCCATTTGCGGCCC
The DNA here is from genome assembly GCF_001890725.1 of Aspergillus wentii DTO 134E9. Lineage (NCBI taxonomy): Eukaryota > Fungi > Ascomycota > Eurotiomycetes > Eurotiales > Aspergillaceae > Aspergillus > Aspergillus wentii. The sequence continues at coordinate 1,171,966 of NW_024467834.1, read as the reverse complement.
AAAGAGCAAACCCTCCAGCCGAGGTCTCCGCGTTGCAGTAAGGGCCTGCTCGGGCGATCACGTAGAGACCCGCTTCTTTGGCATAGTCAAACAAACGCTGTATATCATGCGCACCGGTTTCAAAGTCGAATTCGTCTTCGGAGGCGCTGTGGAAGCTCCAAAAGAAGTAAACTAGACACACAATGTCAGATGTCAGGCAAAATAAATACTATCATGACAGAAAACGTACCCGAGATCGCATTGAAGCCATTCGCACGTAGCTTCTGAAAGACATCCAACCATAACTCAGGCACAGGGAGTCTTTGATAGTGGAACTCGCCAGAGAAAACAAACAGTCTCTCCCCTTTGACGGAAAGACTGTATTTATCCCAAGTCACGTCGGTCGTCTTGCCATTGTCAGTCCCTGACACTGACGCCAGGATCTCCAGCAGGGTCAAACAGAGGAAGCCGAGAATCCGCATGTTTGTCTCCTCGTTCCACCAAAATCCTGTAACTCTGGCCGCATTTCGATCGACATTCTCATGGCGCTATTTCAATAAAAAGCTCCTTGTTTGGACGATACTGCTTCCCCTCGGTTCTCGCGGGAGAAATACCCCAGTGATGCCTAGGGATTGGTGGATGATTTCTCTTGAGAATGGCTGCGTTGATTCTTCGTCTGCCAAGACTGGTAATATATTTTTGGGCGCACGATTGGATGGTGGATGGTTGTTGATTCTCAGACTCCGATGTGGGGGAGGGGGAAACGAAATGGCCCCGGTAGTTTCGCATGGCCTAGTCATTCATATTTGCACAATAAAGCATCATTACAATCCACAGTGTTCATGGACACATGGTAAATTAAGGTACCCTGGGATGCATATATCAAGCAATAGATTCTAGATAGTACGATGTTTCTAGATCTACATTATGACAGCCATGTTCATTGACTACCACACTAAAAGAAAGACTAAAAGTAAAGAATCAATGTACTAATTAAGTTGCTAGGCCATACATACTCGAGAAATTAAAGGATTGACATCGAAAACGTAAAGAAAAGCCAAAGCTTTTCAGATCGTACGATCAGCGTGAAAAAAAGATGGACGACACCAGCGAAACCCATGATTACCAAGTTCACATATGTACTGAAGAAAATAACGCCTGGATCCGAGAAGAAACAGCAGCCAGGGCATCTCAATCAACCAAATTCCAGACTTGGAAACCAGTCAGTCCTAAGCGCCAGAGAAACCAGAGACCCTTCGCGGAAGAAAGACGGGGAGCAAAGAAGAAAAGTTATGAAACAACAGAAACAAGAAAGAAAAATTCATAAAAAATTCAGACATGACATAAAAAGCAATAAGATTCATCAGAGATCCTCGGAAAACCTAGATCCCCGAGCTGTGCTATTGCTAGTTCGTTTTGCCATATCAGGAGGCACAGGCAGGCCTTGTTCGGTGGCACTCTCACGCAGGTCTTCCCTCTCGGCTGCTGTTGAACGCTGCACATCAGGGGGGCCGTGCTCTGCCCCTTCTACGGCCTTAGAACCGCGTCTAGAAGTGTTTTCCTGACCCGAAGTACCGTTCGTCTTGGGCTCTTGCGAGTTTTTGGAGACAATCTTCATGAAGCTAGACCTCAGACGAGAGCGTCTCTGCTCACCGTTTGTCCCCGACTTTTCCTTGGTGGCTTGCTGACCTACTTGGTCCTCGGTAGTTCTTGCTTGCTCAAGACCACCACCTTCACCAAAGGATGCTCTCTGCATCTCATTAAGATCAGTTCCTGTAATGGGATGAGAGCTGAGTGCCGCTCCTCGAGAATCATTCACGTTGGCCAAAGCTGCACCTCCCGCGAAGCTTGGTACTCTTCCGTTTTCTTCTTCCGTTTCACCTAGGGTCTCACGCGCGTTGGCACTAGATCGGCGGCCTAATCGACCTCGGAACCAGTTCCTCAGCTTTGACTCTGTTCGAGGAGATGTTGGAGGGGATGCGGCATTCAAATCGGCTGCCGCAGCACCAGAGGCGGCAACAGCATTATCCTCCTCAACAGCCTCTGGGAGGGTAGTTTCGGCAGAAGGTTGCTCAGGTTCGCCCACAACGTGGCCATCTGGTGCACCATCCTTTTCAACGGGAGCTTCCTTATCGCGACTTCGCTTTGACTTCCTTCGCCACAATCGTGACTTTTCTTCTTTCTCTTTCGCCTCTTGTTTTTCTGCCTCTATTTACGGCAGATAGGGTTAGAATCATTGTCCAAAGAGCCATCATCCAGAGTAGTAATACTAACCAATTTGTCGTTTTTCTTCAGCCCTCGTATCAGCCTCCCGTTGACGCTCAATGTCTTCACGTCTTTTTCTTTCATCCTCGTCCAGACGTGCCTCCAAGTCTTTAGCTCTCTGCTGGTCTGCACGGTCAGTAATTTCGTCAATGGTAGGCTGGACCCTAGAACGAGCCACGGCCTGCACATCAGCCATGTCCATGTACTGCTCTGCACCAATGTTGACCCTATCAGGGGCGGTGTATTGCGACTCGATCTCTTGTAATTCCCTTTGCGCATGTTCATACGCTGCATCTTCCCACTCCTTCTGCTTGGAGGGCGGAGCGCGGCCTGTCTCCGCGTAGACTCTCAACTCCATGTCGTGAATTGCGGCATCAACGTTTCTCCTTGCGGCTTCCATGAGAAGAAGTCGGTCTCTCTGCCTCTGTTCGTCTACCGCATTGACCTTTGTCCGCAAGCTCGACATTTGATTTCTGATTTCCACGGATCGTTCCACATCAAAGTTAGAAATATCTGTGTCGACCGATGTTCTCCTTTTGCGAACCAAGCTTGAACGTGCAGCAGCTTGAGGCCCAGTGCCATAGTAATTCTGATAAGCCGCGGTTTCATCATGCATAAGAGCTAGTTTCTCTGCTGCACGTTTCTGCGCGGCTTCCTGGAGACTCATTGCTCGCTGCAGGGCGCTTGGATCTGGTTTGGTGACGGATCTCTGGGAACGCGTGCGACTATGTCCTTTCTGGGCTGCAGAAACAGCAGCACCAGGCGTTTGCGCATCGCGGCTTTCTGCAATATTGTACATATCACGCGCCATAGAGACCGCTGCCGCACGCAGCACATTCTTCTTGTTCTGCTCCTCCGTCTCAACTGCAACAGGCGGAGATGCGGTGTACAGACGAGCGTTGGCATTCGCGATGTGGTGTATCCTGCTAGCTTCATTCGCACTGTCCAGGTGTTCGAGGGGCTCTTCCTCCGTGGCCGAAGTGATATTGGGCGCATCATACTGAGCAGTGGGCTTGCTTGGTGAGGAATCGGCTCTCTGTCTGTTGCTACGGAAAGCTCCTGTCGCTGCCAGGATCGCTTTGTCGTGTTCACTTGGTCTGCGACTTCCATCTGCAGCGGTCTGGTCCGTGGCAGAAGCATCCTGGTTTAAGGCTGCCGATGCTCGACGGTCTCTAATAGCAGACATGGCAGCTTTGTATCCTTCAGGACTCGACTCGCTCGTAAGGGAAATCTCCGGAGCACGGTAGTCTTGGACATGATAGGCGGCCTTCTCTGCGGCGGGGAGCTTCCCAGGTCTCCAGATTTCGAATGGCTTGCTTTTGGCGTGGGCGAGAACGGCCCCTGCGGACGCATGACTGAGGTGGGGTGTAGGTTTGGTATCTTCTATTGTCACAAGATGAATAGTCAGTATCCATGCGAGATTAAAAATCCAATAAGAAAGAAAATAGATTAGGTTTTCTTACTAAAGAGCTGTGTCTCTGCTGCCGCAGGCTCGCGAACAGATAATCTGCGATCAGGGCGTGTAACGTAGAGGGCTGCTGTAGCGGCTATGTTGGACAAGAATAAAATTAGAAAATAGTGCCCTCAATTGCAGCGATGTCAGTAAAATAATATCAAATTCTCACCTTGGTCAGCTAGCCGGGCAGATCGGGAACGCGTGATCGCGTTAACACGATCTCGAGGCTGTTCAATGGTCGCCATGATACGATAGTATACGGTCTGCAGAGTATCGCAGAAAGTAAGGGATGACAACGACAACAGGCATATCCTGGACGGAGCAAAGAGGGGAAGAAGAAGAAAAGGCGATCCAGTCGGGGAAGAAAAGGGATGGGAGCGAGGAGGAGGGGGGGGAAGAGGTGGATGGGGATGAACACTGGGATGGAAGTCCGGAAGCTTGGAGATCTGTGACGTCGTCGGTTGCAGAGGGGCGATCCACGGATGCTACGATCTGCCCTTAGGGTGAGACCTAGCAACATAAGGTTGAGGAGGTGAAGAGCTGCTCATTATAGTGGTATTATCGAGTCACTGATGTCATGATGTCGATGGGGATGATGATTCTTCTTGTTTGGTTTATGTTGCAGTTGGTTCCTGATGATCATCGTTGATCTACGCTGCTTCAGTTGGGTGGTGATTCTTCCACCATGCAGGATGGAGTCTCTCCTTTCCGTTTTCGACTGATCAGACAGGATATTTTCTTAAGCTTACAGGATTCTACTGTCCATCATGAGGTTGCTTCAAGCTCTCCGGGCGGGTCAGACCGGATGGTTCAAGAGTTCCTACGATCCCTTTCTGAACCCTGGTGAAGATTTGCAGATCTTGATTGCAGATCATCTATAGCTGAATTATTATCGACCAACTTGGCCATCATCAACATTCAATCATAAACGCGATTGCTCTCATTTATATATAAATTTCCTTATCACCAGAGATGCAGTATTTTCAAAATGTCCCAACGGTTGAAGAAAAAGCGATTCCATTTCCCCCAAACATCTAAATTTAAACAATCAGGTCAGCAGCTGATAAAATATTCAACATAAAAATAGATACTCACACATAGGAATGCTCAAGAGACAAAGGCCCATTTGGATGCTGGCTATTGCCATAAATGCAGGCTTGATCCCGTTCGACACAAGCCAGTCATATGCGTAAAACGTCAAAACAAAGCTGAACATATTTTTAAATATGAGCAGGCATGTGAACGCTTCGATGGCAATTTGACCTGCGGAAATTAGCGGTGTGATCGCCCCAATTTTTAAGTAGTCAATAACTTACGGTGTGCATCCACAATATATAGCGAGCTGGAAACTGCGCCCATGACCATCCCGATAATCACAAACGCAATGAAAACGTCTACCACAAGCCATCCATATCTCGCAACATCGTTGGCCACAATACCAAACCCGTACAATCCAGCTCCACTGAATATCAATTGGAAGGCGACGAGAAGGATGCGGAACTCGGGCTCGTACTTTCCTTTGTTGAGCTTGATCATCACCTTGTTGATCGAATCGGACAGTAGACCTGAAAAGATCAAGCCCAAAATGGAGCCGATAAAGGCGCCAGTGTAAAGGTATCCAGTTTGAACTTCATTGAACCATAGGGGTGGCCCCAAGAAGATGGCAGCCAGGACAACTCCAATAAAGACAGTCCAGCCGATGAGAACACCTTGGATCAAGCAAGCCTGTAACAGTCAGACAAAGCGAAGGAAGTATACAGTGGTGTGAATCTTACCCAGAGAATTCCAGGGTGGAAGAACAAAGGAAATGGCCTCAGAAAAAGCTTTAAGAAGTTCTCATCAGACTTGCGCCCGTTGAAGAGCCTTAGTGTCTTCAGGTACGAGTCCTTCCTGGAAGATTCCTGGGGATTATCAGTTCTTCCCCTATTATGAATAAACGAAGACTGCTTCTGTTCTTCAAAGACTGGGTGTTCTTCGGAAGTTTCCCTAAGTGGCCACTGCGAATCAACCACACTCTCACTTTGACGTGTGGAGTCACTTTCGAAATCAGTGTTCAAGTATTCTGGACGTCTGAATGCCGTCTCGGGGATAAGAAAGAACGTCAACGGCAGAGCTGCCGCTGTGAAAATGGCCACGAGGTAGAAAGTCCACTCCCAACTTAGACTGTGCGTTATCTTGCCAGCCAAAACCGGCGTCAAAAAGGCAGCTCCAAACAGAGCGACGTTCGAAAGCGCCATTCTCTTTCCACGTTCCTGGTCCCTAGTTAACATCGATCTAATCTATATGAGGCGCGAACAAGAACCATACGTGGACGAAGAATAGGTCACCGACACATGCATTCACCAGAGCTTCAAAGGGAGCCAATGCGACACCCTGAAAGATGCGAGCCCATAAAAGGCTGGAATAGTTCGAGCCACTCCCCCCTGCCCAAGCACAGCTAACCACCATCAAGATATTCCCCAGGACAAACAGATGACGTTTGCCCCATACCCGTGCTGTTGGGACGATCAAGATCCCCGCAACCCCCACACCGCAGAGGTGGTATCCAGTGAGAAGAGCGACAGAGGTGAAGTCTTTCCCGTAGTAGAGGGCAATTGTCACGGTGTTGGCAGCCATAAGGGAGCTAGTCGTTGAGCAGAGCACTGCAACGAAGGAGAGGGCAGCTAGGATGACATCGCGCCTCCATAATGGCCAATTCTGTGTCGAATGACTCTATCAGAACAGAGTCCCCAATTGCAGTGGTTCGTAAAATTTCTGAGGGCATACCAATGGATCATTGGGGTCGTCACTTGGCTGAGGAACGAGGACGGTGGGAGCTGAGCCTGAAAGATCATGCTTGAGGCTTGAGGCGGCACTATCTGAGTGGTTCTCTTCTAAAATATAGGAGGAACCTAGACGATAATAAGCATATACCTTGCATCTATTACAAAAAAACTCACCAGGAACATGTGGGACATTGGGAACCTCCAACACACCAAGTCCCATATTGAAAATTGGAAAAAATAGAGATAGCCCACTAGGTAAATATGGAATATATCGAGGATAATAAGAAAGATGACAATTAAAAAACAATCAACGGGTAGTCGATGGCGGGATTAGAGTCTGGACCGCCTGACGCAGGGTGAAGGCATCAAGTATAACCACTGGATGGTTTATTAGATAGACCACCAGACACTTTCAAACTGATTGGACCTGTAGTTTCAGTTGGAATATCCATTTTTGAGGCACTCAAAACACACCCAGGGAAGAGTGCCTCTGAGTGCGGAGAAAAAGATGTCATCTCCATCTTGTGATTGAGGATCGTCCCGCGGTTGTACAAACTGGGTTTCTCTGGATACACAAGATTAATTACAGTTACTCTTACAGTGCATCTTCAGATTCAAGGAGATTACTTGATGATAAACAGCGAGGGTCTGTTATTGTGTTGCCTGCATAAGCTGTATTTCATCTGTTACACTGTCAATGAATAGCATCATGGTTGTGTACAGTACCTCGTCCAACTAGAATCAGAAGGTTTCTCTGCTGGGCAATTTATTTCCTATATGCATAGAAGCTAGGTGACTTTATTATTATTCCATATTGATCTGTCAAAAAAAACCTTCCAGTTATTTGTCAATGGGATTAGGGACATCAAGAGAACCTCTGCCCTCTCCTCCTTTGAATAGACGAATCGATGAAGCAAAGTAGATACAGAGACAGTGAAGAGCAAAGATTATAAAAAACGAGAAGAGATAAATCTTCATCTTCAATCCTCCTTTTCTCAATGACAGGAAAATAAAATACAATGACCAAGCCAAAGTGGCTGACCACAAGGTTTGATGGCTGGGGGATCTGCAGTGAATTGGCGGGGAGGGCCAGGCTGGTGAAGCTGTGAAACACCAGCCCAAGTGGCCAACATTCGACACGAAAATGGTTCGACTGGGCTTGAAAACTTGAAAAAAGATTCTTTTCATGTATTAAGAAATTGTTTAATTCTCAGATATCGATCCGTATGGTGATTCAATAATGACGGTCCTTGATACGAGTAATACGATGATGGATCATCGTGACCTCGGCTCTCAGCATCGATACCAAGAACAGCATCTAAGATTCAGGCAATGATAGTCTCCAATACGCCAATCAGCTTTATAAATCGCACAGTCGACCTTGATGGTGGAGTACAGTATTCATGTGTTTGAAACTCCGAGTGGCCTGGATATTCAACCCACGGTAATCACCATGTTGTGATGGCGTCGGAATACATGACCGCGAGGCAAGGCGTGGAAACAAGCTCCCTCGCAGTGTCACCCTGAGTGGGGGAAGCTCTTGATTCTTTTTCTTCTTCCTCTTCTTCATATTTTATCGAGATCGGACATATTTTTCTTCTTCTTTCCTTCATTCTTTGTTCAAATACATTCTCTGCCGCCTGACCTATTAGTACACCTCACCATCTATTATCAGAAGACATTCACCATGAAGCTCCAATATACTTCTTTCGCCCTCACTGCCTGTTTGAGCACTGCTGCTGCAATGGGTCTGTCTGACCTTCCCGCTTGTGCTGTATGTATTTTAAATCGCGATTCCATGATCACTAACGCCTAGGTTGAATGCGTCGAACTAAACCAATATACAGAAAGACTGCGCGACTGGCTCGATCCCCTCGCATTGCAATTCCATTGACGCCAAGTGTATTTGCTCCGATAAATCATTCATCTCGAGTATCTCCTGCTGTGTTGCCAGTAAATGTTCAAAGACAGAGCAGGCCGGTATGCATTGCCCACAATTTCTCTCAAACAATTATCACTTGATAATATTTCGCACTAGGTGTAATTAAATTCGCGGACCAAATCTGCAGCGGCGTTGGCGTTGGTGACCTCCCCACTTCTGCTAGCTGTGCAAGTGGAAGTACAGCGACAGCCACCTCAAAGACAGAATCGACCGCTACTGGAACATCGATGTCGACAACTGGTGTTGGTGCTGGCGCTGCTTCATCGACAATCACGTCGGCTGCCAGTACTGCCACTAGTACCGGTGGCGCAGCGCTGGTAGCTCAGAATAAGGATGCCACTCTCTATGCGGCCATGGGAGTCGCTGCAATGGCGTTCCTGGCATAGGAATGGAAATTTTGTTTCACCATTCGAAGGCGATGTTATGGTAAGAATAATGAAGGAATGTCAGGTAGAGAGGTAGCTCCTTTTTTCGTTAGTAGAAAGTGGGGTTTTGATCATTGAGATAATAATTGCGCGTGATGGAAAGAGTCATAGTATAGTAATAAAACCAACGAACCTTTGGCCTTCTATATCTGACTGGTGTATGGCCTGCTGTAAGTTTTATCTCAGTGTCACATGGCCATTCGTTGACCCTATACTTGCCTCTAAAAGTAGCGAAACGACAAAAATCTATTCAATTTTGGATGCCTCTATTAGTATACATTTTGTCCGCATGTACTCCGGCCTGAAATATGCAAGTCGAGAGAGAGATCTACTGATCACGCTCTGCCAGGCGATTAGCTGCCTCTTGGCGTTCGTCGCGAAGGGTCAGGTAAATCTATCCGTGTCAGCAACCCAAATTCCAAAGGGCAAGAGAATAACACACCCAAAGCCAGAACATCATTTCCATAAACCCATATGTAAAAACCACCCGGTTCTTCAAATGATCCAATGCTGAAATAGCCTCGTCCCCACCAAATGACGATGTGCCAATACCCCAAACACCCGGTTTACTCTGGTAGATGAAAAACGACACGGCAAAGAAAAGACAGAAGCGCGACGCGGAGAGCAGCGTCCAAATCTCCGAGTAGAGACTCGCGAGACGCGCCATGAACGGGTTCAAGCGCATGGCACCCGCCACAGGGATAGAGGATGCACGTCTAGATACTTCGGCTATGGCGAGAATCTCGTTGAGTTGGGGTACCTTGGTCACGATGATGAGGTCGACGAGGGCGTCCGCGATAAGGAGGATGCCGCACATTGCAAAGGGAGATTGAGGGCGGGCAAAGGGAGGGGATGCATCCTTTTCGCTGTCAGTATGAAAGATTATAGATGGATATGCATCATGCATCATGAACGTACTATCTGCAGAACCTCGCCCACCATAAAAACCACATCCGAATCGGTGATGACCTCGGGGGATTTGGTCAGGTACACGGCCATCACAAACAAAAACAAGGCATGGGCCTTGATGAGGGTTTTGGATGAGAACAGCCCCATTGTTGCCAATTATATTCAATACCACGGGCCGTATATAGTGGTTGTAATGCTCAAAAAGAATTGAGCATGAAAGATGGAAGAGATGGTGTTGATCGCCTTGCTGTTGGCTCTCCTGGGGTCTCGACCTTTTTTTGGATCATCGCGTGGCGGTGACAAAGCCGCGGCTGCTAGTAAGGAAATAGGGACAAAGGATATTGACAATAATGATAAAATTTTCAATAAGAATTACAAGGATAATATTTTGTATTACATAGTTTATTTCAATTTAGACATACAGAATACTGATCCAATGATTGCAATAAGAGCAGTCCGCAACTGACGACCTCAAATTGCTATGCTTTCCCTCTCGCCTTGATCTAGCAGCTAGCAGCTTTTTCTGTCTTTGAACTCCTTTCTTGCTCTTGCTCTTTTAACTTCCTTTATTAGGTAAATAAGTGCCTTCTTGAATTTTGCGTGGCCCTTTTGAAGTTTTATTCATGGTAAAATCGCTTTGTTGTCTCTGCCATTTCGAATCAATGCCTCGACATATATTCTGGCTGGGTATATCCTTCTAGCGCTTTGACGATATCAACCCCCCCCCCCCTTCAAATTCCCCACGCAGTCATCAAAAGAACTTCGGCAATTGTTGACTACAAAGATGTAAGATGAATCACATTATCTTACTGAGTTAGACTTGGCAATCACTTCTTGCTCTTCCAATCCTGCGCGTCTTTATTCCTTATTCTAGGCCATTGCTTTATCTGGTGTCTACCAGTTTCTGCCCTCGATGCTGAGTAATGCACTCTGCAATAATGGTGATACAGAATTCGAGACCACTGGACCAATAATCCCCTTGTTCGGGTTCTCCAAATAGCATCGCCTTTATAGTTTAACATAGCGGACTCATCTGATCGGCGCAATAGAGAAAGTACTACGTCTTGAATGAGAAAAGAGATATAGAAACTGAAGTGAATTCACTAAACAGAGATTCAAGATATGAGCAACGTCCAACCATCTGAAGCCATAACCTGCATTGGCCGAGCCTTCACGGAGTGTACCTATATACATCAGAGTTGGTACGATCAGCAGCTGATAGTGTCAGGGTTGCAAAATTTGCCACATCAACGCCCGGGTGGTCTAGTGGTATGATTCTCGCTTTGTAAGTTCGCACAGGCAGCCAAAATCAAAGTACTTCAACTAACAGCAACTCAAGGGGTTCACCATCCGATATGCGAGAGGCCCCGGGTTCAAATCCCGGCTCGGGCCCATTTCTTTTCTTTCTTTTTCTTTTCGTCTCATATCAGTATGGTGATTTTGCAAGGGAAAAATTAATAGATAAAAAACAAATAAAAAAACCCACTCAAATATACACACACACAACTACTTATTTTTTAAATCATAAAATAAAGACGGAACTGAACCACCCTAAATTATATTTCTACAAATAATGGGTGGCTGTGGGCAGAGTCTTGATCAAGAGGGTGGCAGAAATAACTTATAAGGCGGTAAACAGTGAGATATGGAGGTACAGTGCATGCCAATTTATAAGGAGTTTTCCTTTTCCCTTTGAGGCCTGATATCTCTTTGTTGAAAGAATATCTGTCACTCAAGCCTGGGTGGTCTAGTGGTATGATTCTCGCTTTGTAAGTTCAGCAATTTGCCGTATCGCAAATGTACACCACTAACATTCACTCAAGGGGTTCACCATCCGATATGCGAGAGGCCCCGGGTTCAAATCCCGGCTCGGGCCCAAATTTTTTTTTTGTGTTGGTTTACATAGTTTCTAATTTCGCATTGTGCAGTCTATGTATAAATAACCTAAACAAACAAATATTTATGCCACCAGGCTGTATAAGATAGCATTGGAGTCTCTCATCTCGGTTATTTTGATACTCAAGACCGCTTACAGGCGTCATAGTAGGGAACTAGGCTGACGGCGACCATGTGGGGTTAGAGCCGTTGTTAACTCCGATAAGAACCCGCCCGCAAAATAATGAAGATGGGATCGATCATAAGGTGATGAAACTCCCCCACGACCAGACGACAGATGATTCCATGAACGCTGATTATTAGCATCCTTGTGGTTTATTTTTTTCTTTCCTGTCATATTTGATATCTCCTTCCGCAACTGGACGACGCTTCAAACCTCCGACTCTCGATCCGACATGATGGCCGACGAAGCCATTTTCCACAAAGAACGTCACGTCAAATACTACCTGCGATGTCTCAAAACATTCTTGCCAAGCCTTTATACCTCCAATGACTCCAACCGTATGCTTCTCGCCTTTTTCACGGTCGCTGGGCTGGACCTCCTAGGCGTGTTGCAGGAAAAGACCTCCCCCGCAGAAAGAAAATCGTACATCGAATGGGTCTACCACTGCCAGGTGCCATCGGGTGGATTTCGCGGGTTTACAGGGACAGATTTTGGCTCGGAGAGACGCACGCCCGAGAACGAAAGCTGGGATCCGGCCAATGTCCCTGCGACGTTCTTTGCAATCGTGGTGCTCATCCTACTGGGGGATGACCTCTCGAGGGTGAAACGGACAGAGTGTTTACAGTGGCTACCAAAGCTGCAACGTAAAGATGGAAGCTTTGGAGAGGTCCTCGGCCCAGGTGGAGAAATCGAAGGAGGACGTGATTTAAGATATTGCTGCTGCGCAGCTGGTACCCGGTATATGCTGAGAGGGAAGAATGGCCAGGGGGTTGAAGAGGTGAAAGATATAAATGTGGGCAAGTTGGTGGAATTTATTGAAGCTTGTCAGGTAAGCATGGTTTGCTATGGTCTTGCCTCATCGCATTGACTGACGCGATATCAAGACCTACGACGGTGGAATGTCAGAGGCGCCCTTTTGCGAGTCTCACGGTATGTACTTTTTGCGTTTCATATATATAGCGATATATTCTCACACACTATAGCCGGTCTGACGTATTGTGCCGTTGGTGCTCTATCCTTCCTCGGTCGACTCTCAAATGACACACAATCGGCTAGGCTTCTCTCACCAGGCACGGAAGAATTCGAATCCCTGGTCAGATGGCTCGTTTCGAGACAAACATCCGTACTTGGTGAGGAGGAGGAATCTGATTCGGAAGAAAACGATAGCTCCGAGATACAGGAGCTACAGCAAGGCGTACAAAAACTCGGCTTCGATGGGAAGATTGCCACCTTGGCTGATATAAAGCCACCTACAGAAGAATCTTTATACTGGGCAGGCTTTAATGGGCGGTGTAACAAGATCGCTGATACATGCTACTCATTTTGGGACACAGCAACGTTGGCGGTAAGAGTCATTGGCTGCCACTAAATCTACAAACTAATTTGAGATATAGATGATGGATCGACTGTCTCTGGTGGATGCAGCTCGCAACCGACGATACCTTCTCGAAAAGACACAACATCTCGTCGGTGGTTTTGGGAAAGGCGTAGGAGAGCCACCAGGTAAGCTGGATCCTCTTGTGTAGGCCGATGATTTCCTAATCAAATATGTAGATCTTCTACACTCGTACTTTGGCATGGTGTCTCTTGCGTTCCAGGGTGAACTGGGCCTTGACCGTGTAGACCCAGCCCTGTGTACCAGTCAACGGGCAGCTCAACATCTCCAATCGCTTCCTTGGTGGCAGGGAAAATAACACGACGCTATGGCCAGTTTGACATTTTGACCGAAGACCGATATACCGTAGAATTCAGTCACGATAATTATAGAACGAAGATGCGCTTATTTTATTGACTGCGATAAAAGCCAAAGCTGGAGGGTTCATGTTGTTATTTTGATAGATCATGTCGAATATCCCAAAGGAATAGGTTCATGATGCTATCAATACCCCGAAGATTCAGTGACGTGATATAAAAGTGGCTCTTTTGTTCTAAAATAGACTCAGGGGCTGCCAATGCTTTTATCCACCAGAAATAACAAAGTAACGAAGGAGAAATGTGACAACCGAATTGAATCAAATAATATATTAGAATCATATTAGAATCAATGAAAAGATAGGAAGAAAGAAGGAAAGAAGAAGGAGAAAAAAGAAAAAAAAAAACGATTTCTTCAAACCTGTATGGAGTAGAATTTCCAATAATTCAGGTGTCGGGCTGTTTGATACATATTTCCCCCCTTGTACACAGTTGAAACAGCCCACGTTCGCATTATTTTCTAAGCTTCATGCTTAAATCAGCCATCATAAATAACTTCATGTCTTGAATAAATCATGAGTGCATATCATTCCCCCCCCCCCCCCCCCCCCCCCCTGCCGTTGGTGATGATAATCGTCACCATTAATTATTAGTGTTAGTGTTATATTATTGCATTGCATGATATCCACCGTCCACCATCGCCCGTCGTCTTTTCTCTCTTCCAACCCCTCGAGTCTGTGTCTGCATCATCTCTTGGTATGCGACTTCTGCTTCACCAACCATCTTTTTTCTCATTGACACAAGCGGATTCACTAGCCATCCCCTAAACCTCGCTAATCATCTAGACTCCAGATTGTCATCCCCCCCCAGTTACGTAGCCAAGTTTCCAAGGTTGCCGTCCCGTCCGTTTCTTCTTTGACCGAAGAAAAGACCCAGTTATTCCGCGACCTCGGGGAAAGCTGTCGTCTGTCGTCGCGGTTTTTTATTCCTTCACCTTCGATTATTATTCCTGTTCGCTTGTCTCTTATCTTCCATCGATCGCTCTCGTCTCCTTATGCGAACCTCGACTCTGTCGCTTATCGTTCCAACCGCGTCCACTCCTTGATTCTCAGTCTTGCTGGTCTCCGTCCGACCTCCGTGGTCTCGCAGTCATCGTCATCGTCCTATCGTCATTTTCATTCACTTTGTTGAATGGCAACCGCAGGCGACCAACGGCTCCTCAAAAACTCGTTATACCAACTCATCACGCGCGCATTATAACTCTGGCCCGCGGGACTGATCGAAACGGCCGGAGATCATCGTAACACATGCCGCCTGTCAGGACAAAAGCGGAGGTTCAAGCCCAAAAACAAAAGGAAAAGGTCCGTTCTTCCTCTCCTTGATACATCACAAACCGGGATCTATCAGAAAATACATATACCCCACCCCCGTCGGTCATGCTCTTTCTTCTCTCTTTCTTTCTTTTTCCTACGTCATGCCTGGAATATCTGACCTAGCGACTTTCTTTCTTTCTTTTTTTTCTTTCTTTTCTTTTTTTTTTTTTTTAAAAATTATCAGATGGGATTTTTTGGCTGACCTAAGATTATGCTGTTATAGCTCGCCAGCTCCTACAATGAGCTACTGCAGTAAGAAAACACCTACCTTGCTCAACCTTATACCGACGCTGATGTTTTTTCTACTCCCAGAGAGTTTTCGTCCAAGGATCTCCGAAGCGTAGGAAACTATACCTTGGGAAGACTAATTGGGAAGGGTTCCTTTGGGAAGGTCTACCTCGCCTCTCACAAGCTCACCAATGGATCCAAGGTGCGAACACACATTTTAGACCCTTGAACGGTGCGAACAAACATCTAATCCGCTTCCCCATAGGTCGTGCTCAAGTCGTCCAGTAAGGACGACCCCAACCTCGCCCGTGAAATCCACCACCATCGCCAGTTCCTCCATCCCCACATCGCTCGGCTCTACGAGGTTATTGTAACAGAAAAGTTGGTGTGGCTTGCACTAGAATACTGCCCTGGTACGATAAATTGATCAATATCGCGATTATATGATGCTGACCGATGGGTCAAGGTGACGAACTTTATAACTATCTCCTCCGCCACGGCCCGCTGCCCGTTGAAAAGGTCAAGAGAATTTTTACGCAGCTGGTCGGCGCTGTCGCATATGTTCACAGCAAGTCGTGTGTTCATCGGGACCTCAAGTTGGAGAATATCCTGCTCGACAAGAATGAAAACGTCAAACTCTGCGATTTTGGTTTTACTCGAGAGTATGAGGGCAAGGCGAGCTACCTACAGACATTTTGCGGGACCATCTGCTATAGTGCCCCGGAAATGCTCAAAGCTGAAAAGTATGCTGGGGAAAAGGTTGATGTTTGGAGTCTAGGCATTATTCTCTATGCACTCCTGGCGGGGGAGCTACCATTTGACGAGGATGATGATCAAGTTACCAAGGCCAGGATTCTCTCGGAAGAGCCCGTGTACAACGACAAATTCCCGGAGGATGCCAAGGGACTCATCAATCTACTTCTATCGAAAAGACCGCTTATCCGACCCAGTCTACAGGAGATCATGGCCCATTCGTTCCTTGCGGAGCACGCTCCAGAACAGCTTGCGATCTTAAAAATCCCTCGGCCATCGGCCTTCACCACGCCGTTAGAGAAGACCACCTTGCAACGGATGAAAAGCGCAGGAGTCAACATCGATGAAGTGATTGAAAGTGTCCTCGCCCAACGATGTGATCCGCTCGCCGGCTGGTGGGCGCTGTTGATTGAAAAGGAGCAGCGAAAAGAGCAAAAAAGGGAGCGCAAGCGGAGAGAACGGGAAGCAGAAGCGAAGAACCTGCGTCGGCTGAGTGCGGCCAGTAGCCGCCTGGAAAAAATATCGGCTGCTTTAGTGGAGGTTGATGAAGAGGGCCATGCTTCGGGCACACCGGTGCAGGATCGCGGAAGGAGGGACAGGCGAAGTTTGCCTTGTGAGTTGGAATTTCATGCCCTATGCCCCGAAAGGTTGTCTAATGAGTGTTTCTTTGATTTAGCCCAGCTTGTAGTACCTGAACTACCCATTCTGCCCGAACCAGTTCCCACGCAGCCCATCGAGGTCAGCACTCCACCACCTCCGCCAGTCGATAAGGATTCCATCCGATCTGCCAGCTCTACTAGGCGTCGTCCCTTGCCACCACCAAAGGATGGTAAGAGGCGGCGTCAGAGCACGCTGCACGTCAGCGCTTCCCAGCCAGAGTTAATGCAGCGCGATGGGATATTCAGACGTCGCACTGGCCGTCGCCACCAATACCCGATTATCAGTCAACTAGCATCGCTGAAGCACTGGTTCGTCGAGTCTGCGAAAAGGGCCAAATCTCCCCACGGCAAAGCTTCTGGTGGATCAGGGACACATCGAAAGTTTCTTCCGGACAAGCTAAGTCCTGCAAAGGGACAGGAGGCTGGAAAAAAGCCAATGGCACCTTCTTCGCCCACTGCTGACCCCAGCAACTTGGCAACACCAACGCAGATTAAACGTGCATCTAATGCCAGCAGCCTTGCTCCCAGCAGCGCTTCCTATCCCAACCACCGCCATTCGTTCCCTCGCCAGCCACGGCCCCTGAGTACAAGCCATGCGGGCCACCGCAATTCGCTATCACCGTCACCCATTACGCCACGGGGCTCCTACCGACGCTCTTCAGCCGGGTTGCGAGGTCGCAAGTCAACTTCCTCTTCTGTTTCTTCTATCCGGAGCATTCACCACACTCACACCCATTCGAAAGCTTCCTCCATCTCATCAAATAGCATTGGATCTGTGTCGACCCCAACCGCTCGCACTTCGAAGTCCCCACACTCGTCACTTAAGGTCTTACCGACCACTCCCGGTGCATCAGCCCGCTTCCCTAGTAATATTCGCCTTGTACGAGGGCCGAACAATGGATACAAGGAACCAAATGACAACAATGGGAAGATCCAGACAATGTTCAATGAGGCAGCCCCGGCACCGTTGCTCTACTCACCCTCGTCGAGCTTGGTTTTTGCTCGACGCAAGCGATCAGCGTTCAAGGGTCCTATGATCCATACGGCCAATCTCATGGTGTCTGGCGGAATGGCTGCACCAGAATTCCCAAACGGTGGAGTTAGCACGGGTGAGCCCAGCGCGGCTGCGGGGCGGCAACCACGGAAGAGCCAGATCATCGAGGAAGAAGAAGATATGGAGGACGAGGATATTGAGGAAGTGGACACTTTTGGAGGCCCAGAGGATCAAGACATCGGGGATCCAGGCTCGCCGGTTGAAATAGTCAAATCTGAAGATACTTCAAAGATTGACATTACTTCTGGACTGGCCCCTGCTCCTGACCTCGACACGAGCCCGCTTCGCCCTCCCCGTTCTTCATCCCTGCGAGTTTCGAAAGATGAGGCTGCAGCAGAATCTGCTCAGCAGGATACTCCTGACAAAAACAGCACTGCTCATGCCTCCCCCAACTCGGTAGCTTCTGCCAAATGACTTGGGGTTGCAATGGCCCAACGCTGAAGGACTCCAGAAACAACATTGTGTTATGATGCCAATGCAGAATCTGGTTAGATGATATTCCGATTCATTGCTTGTCTATTTTTATTGTATATCTTTTTTTTTTTAATCCTTATACCCCTTCTTGCGGCTACATGGCGCTTGTTTTCATTTGGATTTTATTTAGGATGCATTTCTGGATTGGGCAAAAGATGTGATGGTTTTGATGTTTCGACCTTCCTACTCGCCTTTTTCCGGCAACACTCACTTATGTCTTTTTTTTTTTTTCTTTTTGTGTCCAAATTCCCGCTTATACGCATATCCCTCCCTTTTTCGACCTTTCATTCTGTATATCTTGTTATACCATCTTTCTTTATAATGTTGCTTCAACTGATCATTCTATTGTTGGCCTGCGTGTCGTCACACGCCGCCAATTTTTCCTTTCATCTGTGTTATCCATGTTAGAAAAGTGTTTGACAGGGCTGGTTCCTGGACCCAGACACTAAGGAATGATATCCAGCGATCAACAAAGCATGTCTCCCTCTGTTTGATATTGATAATTGGTGATTTGGTTCTTTTCCTTGCATTGCATTGCATGCGTGTCATATACATAGAGTAAGCGCAGTTTGTTCTTGGATTAGTTACCAAACCATTTTATATATATAGAATCAATAAACTGCTTGATGTATTTTACGTGGACCCATTTAAATATCATGATGTCGTAACTTTTCCCACATCAAACAGCTTCTGCTTCATTCTTCTGTACACGAACCCCTTCGGATTTTTCCATATCATGAGAGACACTGCCGGATCCGGATTTGGGGCTTCCATCATTCAGAAGACCAATGCTACTTGATGTAACTGTGTCGATTGTTTCTTTATACGAGGGGACGACGTTGACAGCGAGACCGTACGTCCAAGCGACGACCAAGAACTGTTGTTATCAGTTAACGGATATTCCTCAGACTGGACAAGAAGAGAAGAGAAGAGAGGGAGAAGGGAGAAGAGAGAAGGTGTATACATACCATAGTAGGAACGACCATAGCAAATCCGGTATTATTTCGGCTATCAGCCACGGCACCAAGGATAGGAGGTACGACAGCACCACCACAGACAGCACCAATGATGAGTCCTGCACCAGTTTTGTAGTGACGTCCTAAACCGCGGATACCGAGTGCCAGGATGGTGGGGAAACAGATGGATTCGAAGAACATAGCGATGAACAACATTGCTATACCGGTGCTGCCTCGTTGGGTGATGGATGCAGCCAGAAAAGCAACCATCAATGAAATGTAGCCAAAGAAGACAAAGCGTGGTTTGATAAATCTCATCAAGAAGGCGCCGATGAACCGGGCAACGGCAATGCCGCCTTCAGCGCCGGACAGGAGCTTGGAGGCCGTGGCGCTGGAGGTCCCAGGCGAGGCATCGGTGCAGTAGTTGATGAAGTAGCTTGCGATGGCGACTGGATATTGTCAGTGGAATTGTCCTATAACTATATGTGACATGAGGGTGTGTACCTTGACAACCGGTATAACCGAACTGAGCCACGGTGGCATGGAACAGATTGTAATGTTTCCGGAACGGTACTTCCTGTTCACCAATTTGCGTCTCCGCAACCTGGAGGGCCATGTCCTCGTCTGTGACCTCGGGGATGTTGGATAAGAAAAACACGCCGGCAAGAGCAAAGGCGAAGACTCCAATAGCGAGGTAGACCCATTGTACGCGCTCAAGAGCTTGCACACCATCTCCAGTCGAACTGAAGAACACAAATGAGGCCAATGCCGGTGCGACGCAGCTTCCGATACCGTTGAACGCTTGGGCAAGGTTGATTCGGATTTCCGAGTACCGTGGGGGACCGCAGACTGCACACGTGTCAGCGAAAGCTGATATTGGGGACAAGATTCCAATAGCCAATCGCTCTCACCAGAAATGTATGGATTCGCTGCTGTCTCTAGACTTCCCAGTCCCGAACCGATGACAAAGGTGCACGCGCAAAAGCCACCAAAGCTTCTGTTCAGACCCGCGGGCCACATGCAGAGAGCTCCAATGCCATAGAGCGTCAATCCGAAAATGAAGACGGCTTTGTATCCAAAGTGGCGGAGAATCCAATTGGCATAGCCTAACGAGGCGAGAGGGTATGCTCTAGTTCCGTCAGGTGTGTTCACGCATGCATTTGCTGCACAATGCAAGGGACATACCCGAAATACGCAGCTTGAAGGCCCGATGACCGAGTTCGAGTGATGTGGAGAGTATTTTGGAAATGTTTATTCAAAGTATCCAGCAAACCGTAGGAAAATCCCTACATGTACGGAAATTGTTAGTTAGCATGTTATCGTCAATCGGAAGAGGGCCATCCTTGGTGTCTCAGCACATACCCACAGAAAGAAAAGAGTCGTAACGAGGATGAGGGGCCAAAGACTCTGGCGTAAAGTGAGAGTCGCTGCCGATGTAGTTTTTGTATTATCCACCCGCAGCCCTCCACGGCTTTTCAGAAAATTTAAAAATCCCATGCTAGCGGGAAGAGGTGTGAAAAAAGACAGACAGCTATCAATCGGAAGATGAGATGCTTTTCTTTTCAGAAACCCCCCACCTCGCATGAGCTAAAAGCCGAAGAAGGATGGCGAAAAGTTAGGAACTCCCCATTGCTGGAGATTTGTTCCACATCGCGGTATCACAAACATGATCTTGACCCAATGCCTGCAGATTATTCCCACGTTTATGACAGGAACCAGTTTTCCTTGCTCATTGTAGTAACATGATTCGTAGATTCAAACGAACAGACGGACAGAAACCACCCGGCCCACGGAAAAGATCGTCGGAAAGAGGTACACTAGAAACGTACACTCATTTCAGCCCCGCGGTTAGCCCGAATAGCTGAATTTTGCCCACTCAGCAACGAGAGGAACAAATATGCGCAGTACGCCAGAGCAAATCCTTGTATTGAGAATGGAACCTTTTGAGCGGGCGGGATAATTGTTGCTTGGCATCTCTGGGGTTTTTGCTCATTGTACCGCATGGATTATGGATACTACCCAGCAGTGGGGTAAGAGACAATCCACTCCATAGCTAGCCGGGTTGACTTATCCTGTATCGATAAAGAGGACATGGTTAGCATGTTCTGTTGCTCACCGAGCGTCTCATTGAGTATGCGTGTCATTGCATGGGGGTATCTCAATACTCAATAGGCATTCTGATTCACTGACTATCTAGGCACTCAAGGCTCACCGGAGAGTCCAATAATGAAACAAAGTATCATCATGCGAGACCACTTATTTTCCATATCGCTGGAGTCTTCGGTTTCAGTACACCTCAAAGCCCACTGGATTGAACAAGAATAAAACAAAACCAAAACCTTTACGTTGGTTGAATACCATGGCGAGGATAATTAATGGTGTCGAAAGGAAGAAGTTTCCTTCCCCGTGACACTGCGGCTCTAGGTTAAGAACAGAGTGGGAAACAGTCTAATCACGAGAAAAGCTACCCATTGATTTTGGAATAGTAAATTCATACAGTATAGGACATATAATATGCTGTCTAGCTCCCAACACACTATGAAAAAAGAAATGCATACATAATTCAAAGGGTCGATGTTTGTCTATTTATGAAACATGCCCGTTGAAAGTCTAGTCGTCACTGCATCATCCTATCTCTATGCCTTCTTGGGCTTCGAGGCAGCGGTTTCAGCGGGAAGGGTGTAGAGACGACGCTCCATGACCTTTAGAACCTCATCGATCAATCTATTATCAAGTTAGCAAAGTCCGGTTATTTAGTTGGCGTCAAGCGGGAAGCTTACATGACAGGGGCGCTGATTGCCAGGACAGCCTTCCACTCTACCCAGTCCAAGGGAAGAATAGAGAACAATCCTTGCAAGAAAGGAATGTACAGGATGGCAAAATGGAGAGACATGGAAAGGATGATGGCGTAAACGAGCATCATGTTGTTCCAGAGAGCAAAAGTAACCAGGGATTCGCTGGACGAAAGGGCGTTCATGGCGTTCAGCATCTCAATGACCACGAGGATGGAGAGAGACACCGTGGATGCCGATCTCGACATGTCGTTCGAGAACATCTCGCAACCAATTTCGGGAAACTGGGCAGAGCACTTGTGGAAGTGAGACTAAAGGAGGTATTAGTGAATATTCAATATTGAAAACTTAGGTAACTCGATTTACTTACCAGTTGCCAGAAGGAGATCTGGGGTCCCTCAGGGTTGTAGAGGAACCACCAAACATAACCAAAGACGGTGGCAGCACCGACGTATGTGCCAATAACCATGTATCTGAACAAGAGCCAGCCGCCAACCAAAGGCTCATCACGCTTTCTAGGAGCACGTCTCATCACATCGTGATCGGGAGGGTTGAACGACAAGGCGGTTGCGGGCAAGCCGTCAGTCACAAGGTTAACCCAAAGGAGTTGCACAGGGACCAAAGCCTCGGGCATGCCCAGTGCGGCGGTCAGGAAAATCGAGACCACCTCACCAATGTTTGACGAGATCAGGTATCGGATAAACTGCTGGGTGTTGCTGTAGATCGATCTTCCCTCTTCGACGGCAACGGTGATGGTCGCGAAGTTGTCATCAGCTAGAACCATGTCGGCGGCCAGCTTGGCCACATCGGTACCAGTACCCATTGCGACACCAATGTCAGACTTCTTCAAGGCGGGTGCATCGTTGACACCATCACCAGTCATAGCAACCACGTGGTTAAGGGACTGAAGGAGATCTACCAACTTCGACTTGTGGCTAGGCTCAGTACGGGAGAACAGCCTCGCCGTCTTGACGGCCTCGAGCTTCTCACTCTCGGACAGACCGTCGAATTCGCGACCCGTGAAACTCTTTCCCTTGAGGTCCTCATCCTCACCAAAGACACCAATTTGACGGCAGATAGACTCGGCGGTGTTGCGGTTGTCACCGGTAATGACGATTACGCGAATACCAGCGGCACGGCATTTCTGAATAGAATCAGCAACCTCGAGACGGGGAGGGTCAAGCATTCCGACAAGACCGGTGAGAGTCATGTTCTGTTCGAGCTGAGCGTATTCTTCGGTAGATTGGGCATTGTGCAGAAGAGGGTTAGCAGCCACATCGTTAACACTGGCCAAAGCCATGACGCGAAGACCACGATTTCCGTATTCAACAAGCTCTTTAGACAACAAATCCAAGTAGTCCTTGGTGAGAGGCACGCGAGATCCATCGGTACCCAGGAGTACATGTGAGCAGCGCTCGAGGATAGATTCGGGAGCGCCCTTGACCAGAAGCTTCTGCTCCTTTGCTTCGCCGACGAGGACAGACATGCTCTTGCGGTCACGCGAGAATTCATAAGTAGCCTTCAATGGTAGACGAGCTTCGTAGTGCGCACTCGAAGCGTGAAGCTTCTTGGAGGCGGGAAGACTGAGCAACTTCTGGTTGGTAGCGGCATCATCGGTTCCAATCTTTTCAACCAAAACTCGCAGCGCACCTTCGGTTGGTTCGCCAATGTTAGAGAATGCACCGGTCTTCGAATCGTGAGACAGCTTAGCACCGTTGCAGAGAGCCATGATCTCGGTCATTTGGCGAACGGTCGACGATGTGGCAGCGAGGTTTTCGACAACCCTGCCATTCTGGGAGAGCTTTCCTTCAGGTGCAAAGGTCGTACCGGCGACGTCAATATCCTCAAGAACCTTGCCAGACTTGCCTAGGTAAACAATCTTCTCCACACTCATCTGGTTGGTGGTCAGGGTTCCGGTCTTGTCAGAACAGATGACACTGCAGCTACCAAGGGTTTCAACCGAAGGCAGAGACCTAACCACGGCGTTCTTGTTGGCCATTTTTCGAGTACCGAGAGCAAGACAAGTAGTAATTACCACAGCCAAACCTTCGGGAATGGCAGCCACACCTAGGGAGACAGCAATCTTGAGATAATAGATCGCACCCTTGGTCCAGCCACCAAACGACGGGTCGTTGAAGTGTTCAATGTTGATAACCCAGACGAGAATACAGATAACCGTGATAACCTTGGCTAGCATGTCACCGAAATCGTTAAGCTTCTGCTTCAATGGAGTAGGTTCCGAGATCTGGGAGGTGATGCTCTCGTGAATGTCACCAATGGCAGTCGACCCGCCAGTCAGGACAACGAGAGCAGTAGCATGGCCATTGACAACGGTTGTTCCCGAGAAAAGCATGTTGACCTGATCCTGCTTGACAGCCTTCTCGTCCTGGACAGGACGAGTGTCTTTGGCAACACTCTCACTCTCACCAGTCAGGATGGCTTGGTCAACACGGAAGCTGTTGCTGTGAATCGTAAGCACTCGGCAGTCGGCAGGAACACGATCTCCCACAGCGACGTGGATGACATCTCCAGGAACCAGATCCTCGGCTTTGATGCGCTGGGCAGTACCATCGCGAACCACCTTGGCCTCATTGGCCGAGTATTCTTGAAGAGCAGCAATCGCCTTTTCCGCACTGCTCTCCTGGGTCACACCAACGACAGCATTGAGGATGAGAATCGTCAGGATGACAACAGGATCCACGAATGCGGTCCAATCATCACCCTCTTCAAACAGAGCCAGGACAAAGGATACAGCAGCTGATCCTAAGAGGATAAGGACCAATTGGTCTTGGAATTGTTCCAACACGAGTTTCCATAGCGGGGTGGGAGGGTCTTCGGCGAGAGCTATAGGAAGAGAGGTTTTGTCAGCATGTTTTTCTACACCGTCATAACAATAGAGATCGATCTATTTTTGGCCCCATTGGACTCGGAGGAACAGACCATTTGGACCATATTTTTGCTTAGACTTGGAGACCTGGGTCTGCGATAGACCCGAAGACTCCTTGACAGCAAAATGCTCCAGCGCCTGGGCTGGAGAGTAGAGATAAGAATTGTCCATCGTCAAACACCAACGCGGCAAACAACAATTGTTTTGTAAGCCGGGAAGGTGAAGGAGGAAAGAGGAGAAAAAGAGAGAGAGAGAGAGAAAGAGACAGATAACGTGTTCCTTGCTTTTACCCTGAGCGATAATACATGAACGCCAAGTGGCCGGACGGGAAGCTGGTTGCTAAGTCGCCCCGGGAGGATGAGATACCCGAGCGAGTAGTCAAGCAGAGGGATGAAAGAAGAAGAGAAGGGAAAAGGAAGAAAAGAAAAAGAAGGATATAACTGGCGGCTACTAAAAAAGAGGAGAAACACAGAGGAAATCGGATCGAATCCACAATGAGCGTGGCTTTGAGAGGATTGAAGAAAGAGAGCGCGCGACAGAGAGCGAGACACAGAGAGGATGATGCAGCCAGTCCGATCCACCAGGAACTGTGCCTCAACGTGTTCTCTTTCGGTGTCTGGATACGCTACGGTATGGACCCCCGGTTCATTTGCTTTCCAAAAAGCGCAAAACAACCAGACGACACCCACAGGGCTGCAGGGCTGAGTTTGAAAGCCGGGAATAGGATCGTTTGTCGGCGGTTGTCGTGGAGGGAGCCCATTCCACTTTCTGGGGCTGTGTAGATTTGTGTAACACGCTGATCTCTTTTGATGTCATGTGGTATTTTGGACATGATGATAAAAATATTCTATTAATTTTACATAGCTTTTGATAAAAAAAAAAGGAATAATAATACAGAGTACTATTTTCTTCTCCAGACTCGTAAAATTTACCGCATTTCCCCTCCTCCGAAGAATAGAATGATGATGCCTTGTCCGAGACGAGACCCTCTTATGGAGTCATACTAGAGTAGCCCTACAGCCGAACCACGCAATATCATTCGTCTTCTGGCCGTGATGGGGAGAAGTGCGAGGCTGGGATGCGCGCAGGGAAATGAAAAGATCTTCACTATTTGTTTCCAACCATTTCTTCGTTTGAATCATTATTGTTGTGATTTCCTCCGGAGGGCATTGGATAGGTCAGATGACGAGTCGGAATATCAGAGTCGGTGAGAGGCTGAGGGGTTTTATTGATTATTATTATTCACCTTCTGAGATTCACTCGGTCAGCCAGAAATACTGCGCCGTCGATAATCCACCAGAAGTTGAGTCCAGGTTTATATATCAAAAAGAGGCCGTTTGATGACGGCGTTTTATGTGCAACTCATCTCGGGGTTGCATGCACGTGCCAGTTGTCTAGCTATTCTTATTCTTGATCTGAACCTGACTGGACTGGACGGATGAATCTGGGTGGATCTGGCCTGTGAGTGAGTTTAGGATAGGGTACTCTGTAAACTATTATTGAACAAGTCAATTGTAGCTCGAAAGCGAATTAAATGAATCTGTATACTGCTCCGGTGGAAGAAATGGCTGCCTCAGGCACAAACCAAACATCTCAAACATCTCGCTAAGCCCGCCTGGCCGTCACTTCACCGGTTCATCACTTGTTGCTGGGAAGATCGCATCTGCCAAACCTCCTGGTGATTATTCCATCTCCATCTCCATTATCTGCTAGTCTTCTATCCCCTTCGCATCTCTCTGTTCATCTTCTTTCCTCACCAACTCTCCCCCTCCATTTCTCCCTCGTCCTTGTACAACACCCTTTCCCATCATGACTTCTGAGGTAATGTTCTAGC
Source organism: Aspergillus wentii DTO 134E9 (assembly GCF_001890725.1). NCBI lineage: Eukaryota > Fungi > Ascomycota > Eurotiomycetes > Eurotiales > Aspergillaceae > Aspergillus > Aspergillus wentii. Next base: position 1,145,464 of record NW_024467834.1, on the reverse strand, counting down.
CCAACCCCTCCTCCCTCCCCCCGTTGTTGTTGTGTCTGTCCTGTCATCTGTTGTCGCAACGTCAACAGTTGTCTGGATGCATGCATCTCCTTCTGTTTCATTCCCATTTCCTCTTCCGTCTTCCCTTCCAAATCAACATGGCCTTGTACTAACCGTCTCTCTCATCACTTGCAGCGTGAGAGGTAAGGATCCAGGCTGCCTTTTGGTCCACTGCAAGATGACAGTTCCACTAATACCTCCCCTCCAGCAAGACGTTCCTCGCGAGGCTCTGCGAGCAGGCCGAGCGCTACGATGGTAAGACCCTTTCTTGAGTTCTTGGATGATGGCTTTGGAAGTCGGACATGCTGATCCCTTGCGTCTTACAGAGATGGTCGGGTACATGAAGGTTAGTTTCTCCTCATTGTTATGATTGGAGATGATCAACGCTGACAAGTCGAACAGGAAGTCGCCAACGTATGCCTCTTATCTCCCTCTCCTCTATCCTCGTTACCGCATAACTGACCATTTGCATCAGATTGGAGGCGAACTTACCGTCGACGAGCGTAACTTGCTCTCTGTTGCCTACAAGAACGTGGTCGGTACCCGTCGTGCCTCCTGGCGCATCATCTCCTCCATTGAGCAGAAGGAGGAATCCAAGGGCTCTGAGCAGCACGTTTCGATCATCCGTGACTACCGCCAGAAGATCGAGACCGAGTTGGAGAAGGTTTGCCAGGATGTCCTCGACGTTCTGGACGAGTCTCTCATCCCCAAGGCCGAGACTGGCGAATCCAAGGTCTTCTACTACAAGATGTATGCTTAATTGGACTCTCCCCTCACCTAAACTTTGACACGAGACTGATCATTCTTCGATCAACAGGAAGGGTGACTACCACCGTTACCTCGCTGAATTCGCCTCTGGAAACAAGCGCAAGGTCGCTGCCACTGCCGCCCACGATGCTTACAAGGTACGTTTATCATTACGTTAACCATCTTTCTTCCGATCATCCCTATTCTCCTCCCAGCATCAGGGGCTAACTTCCATCGCAGAATGCTACCGAAGTTGCCCAGACCGAACTCACCCCCACCCACCCCATCCGTCTCGGTCTCGCCCTTAACTTCTCCGTCTTCTACTACGAGATCCTGAACTCGCCCGACCGTGCCTGCCACCTCGCCAAGCAGGCTTTCGATGATGCGATCGCTGAGCTCGACTCGCTCTCCGAGGAAAGCTACCGCGACAGCACCTTGATCATGCAGCTCCTGCGTGACAACCTGACCTTGTGGACTTCTTCCGACGGCAATGACGCCGACAGCGCCAAGGAGGATAAGCCCGAAGAGGAGGCCGCACCCGCCCAGGAGGACAAGGGTGAGGAACCCAAGCCCGCTGCCGCCCCTGAGTCTTGAAGATGAGGCGGCCCTCGGGACCTTTGTTGTAGCAAAAGCCGTGCTGTGTCCTCAGCGTGTCTATTTGTAGACGTTCGAATTCTTCCTGGGAAGTGATTATGGATGTCTGATCTAGCTGCGTGACTGTTTGGGACCGGCACATGTCTTCCACTTGTTCGGGATCGTGTGGGTCGGGCCGGCGGAGTTTGATATTTGGAGAGCGAAGGAAAAGGGGTTGAGCGGAATTTATCTCTCTTTTATTCTCTCTATTATCGCCCCAGCAAGATACAATGTGTTATTTCACCCCTTTTTCATTTTACTTTTTTGCCTCGTTTATCTTTTCTCCAAACATCTGAAATCGAAAGTAGTTGGTTCTGTTCCAGGTTTCCCAGCAACAAACCCTGAGAACGAGGAAAGAACGAGGGATGGAGCGATGGAATCATCCATTTGTTTCCGGGTATTTGTTTTTACTGTTCATCTCGATATCCATGTTGCAACCTCTATCCCCTGGTGATTACATACTGTATGCCATTGATTATTCCCCCATATTTAGTCAGAGCCAATACAAGTAGCCTTTGGTACAGTTGTTTTCTCGCGATGTATGCCAAATGAGTTACTTATATATCGAATTCATCTGTATATCTTTCAAGACCTGGGGTTATTGTGGGGATTAGGGATGAAGTGTATATGGCCAACTAGTATTCGTTAAAGTATATGGATTTATAGAATGTAGGTAATATAACGGAGGGTGGAATACAAAGTATGGTTACAAATCATAAAATTGAAAAAAACGGTGTAGATGATCTATTGGGACGAAAAGATGATATCAAGAGGACAGTAGGATAAAATGAGAAAAGAAGTTGTTGGACTGTCCATTCCAATTAGCATAAACATAGAAAACATAGGTTGTTATACTCCGCAGAGGAAAATGGGAAGAAAAGTAGTAAAAAAAAGAGAAACCCCCTTGCCCATAGACCGCATACGTGGGTGGGATCTTTGTTTTTATATCAATCAATCACATGAAGTCATCATCATCCAAACCATCATCGTAAGTGTTGGAATCGATCTGGTTGTCCCTAGAAGCGACCAGCGAAACCTTGGTCTTGGCAGCTTTGGTCTTCTTGCTACCCTTGTCGGCCGCACGCTCCTCCCTCATCTTCTCGTTGCTCATGGTCGTCAAAGCACTGGAGATCTTCTTCACCTCGGTACTGGGCAATTCCTTGACGAGCTGCTTGACAAACTCCTGCGCCCACAGGGCGTATTGGGGCTTCTTCGACTGCGCCGTCAGCAGCGGAGCGATAGTAGAGGTGAGCTTGGCGAACTGGTCCTTGGTGGTGGGCTTGAACAGCGGCATGGCGGACAGGTCGACGGCGTTCGTGGGGTCAGCCGAGTCTCCGACGACAACGGCCTTGGGGGCAGCGCTGCGGTTGGCCATGCGGTTGATGTCGATGTCGCCAATGAGGTCGGCAGCGTGCATAAGATCCGAGTCCTTCTCCGTGCGGCGCAGACGGGCCCTTCGCTCCGCCTCATCCTCCTCGCTGTCGGATTCGGCCTCAGCTGCCTGTCGTCGTCGTTGCTCCCGGTGTTCCTCTACCCGCTGTGCCTTGCTCTTCTTGTTTGCAGCGGCTTCAGCGTCGGCCTTAGCCTTGGCTTCGGCGGCTTTGGCTGCCTTTTCGCGTTCGACCTCGGAGTCTTCGGCGGCATCCCAGGAGTCGAGGACCTAATCAGTGTATCTCGTTAACTTTTAATTCTTCTTCTTGTCCCAAGACCAATGGAGAGATATTCATGTTGTGATAGTGCTGATGGTGGTGGTGGGTTCTCACATCTTCTTCCTCCTCGTCCTCAAACTTGTTACGTCGGTGGACAATAGGAGGAGGGGAGGAACTCTCCTCTTCCTCATCTGTAGATACCAAGATAAATGAATTAGCATTTAAACTCCATTTTAGGTAAATATGTATCCAACGAGAGCGCGTGTCGCATCCGAAACGGATCGCCCGCACGGAAATTCTAATGTCACAAGGTATACACAATACATACCCCACTTTGAAGGAGGCATCGTCAAAAAAAAAAAAAAGTTTGAAATTTCAGGTATTCAGGTGTCTCCAAAGACGGAGGATTCAATAGAAGAGTGTCTGACAATGGGGATAACCCAACAGATCAGCCGTCGTGATAAGGAGAGGGGGAGCGATGTCGGGGAAATTTTTATGTGGGCAAAAGATGCCTACTATCGCAGCGCTTCCAGTGTCACGCAACGAGCGTCGTTTGGTGGGGCAGAGGGGTATATCACGTGACATGGCTGCCGTCAATGCCCGATGAGGCCAAACTGTCTATTTTACATGCATTTGTTGTGATGCCTGCTTAATTCGTTCCCTACGATAAAAGGGACACGTGCTTTTCATTATGTGGTAAATATTTTGTTTAATTTGCCTATTAATTCATCATCATAACTCTTTATAATATCTGCAGATGCCTCCCAGGATATAAATGGGGGCTCTTTGCAGCTTGTTTCGTGCCCAAGACCTCATTTATAACCATGTGGCCTGGAACGTGCCAGGTAGAATCTAATTCAAACCGTCTGTTTCCTTTCGAAGACGTCCATGGTGGATTCTAAGACCTGCTTGTATCATATGCTTCGTAGCTGCATTTACAAGTTAACAGAGGTGCGGAACTTGTTGCCGGCGTAGACAGCGTTGGAGCCGAGCTCCTCCTCGATACGGAGGATCTGGTTCAGCTTGGCCAGACGCTCAGAACGGGCAGGGGCACCGGTCTTGATCTGTCCAGAGCGGAGACCGACAGCAATGTCGGCAATGGTGACATCCTCGGTCTCACCGGAGCGGTGGGAGACCATGACACCCCAGTTGTCGGCGTAGGAGTCCTTAGCGGCTTGGATGGACTCGGTCAGGGTACCAATCTGGTTAACCTTGAGCAGAAGGGCGTTGCAAGACTTGAGCTCAATGGCCTTCTTGATACGGAGAGGGTTGGTGACGGTCAAGTCGTCACTGTAGGTTCTAGGTTAGCCATTTGATTCACCGAAAAAAAAAAAAAAAAAAAAAAGCTGCATTTTATCACTCACCCAACAATCTGGAAGTCGGAAGTCTTGTAGAAGTAGCTCCAGGCCTCCCAGTCGTCCTCAGCGAAGGGATCCTCAATGCTGACGATGGGGTACTTGCTGGCAAGGGCCTTGTAGAGGTCGGCCAACTGCTCGTAGGTGAGCCACTTGGTGGGGTCGCTCTCGGGGTTCTTGAAGTCCAAGTCGTACTTCTTCTCGTCGGCCTTGTAGAACTCGCTGGAGGCAACGTCCATGGCAATGTTAATCTTGCCGGTGTAGCCAGCCTGCTCGATGGCCTCGGTGATCAGGTCGAGGGCCTCCTCGGCGGTCTGAATGTCGGGAGCAACACCACCCTCATCACCAACGTTGCCGGCAGACTGGCCGTACTTCTTCTTAGCCAAAGCCTTGAGCTTGTGGTAGACCTCGGCACCCTGGCGGAGGGCCTCGGAGAAAGAGGGAGCAGAGCTGATTTCATGTTAGCAAGTTTATTCAGCCTTTCTCGTTTACTCCACAAACTTACTCAGGAACGATCATGAATTCCTGGAAAGCCAGACGGCCACCAGCGTGGGAGCCACCGTTCAGGACGTTCTGGAAGGGCACGGGGAGAACGTAGGGCTTCTTGGTACCGGCGAGGTCGGAGATGTGAGCGTAGAGAGGGATACCCTTCTCAGCAGCACCAGCCTTGGCAACAGCCAAGCTGACACCCAAGATGGCGTTGGCACCGAGGTTCTTCTTGTTGGCGGTTCCATCGAGCTTGTTGAGGAACTCGTCAACCTTGGACTGGTCCTTGACATCGACGTTCTCCTTGATGAGAGCGGGTCCAATGGTCTCGTTGACGTTCTTGACGGCCTTCAGGACACCTGTTAAACATCTCATGTTAGTTTGCCTGCACAATAATCTCCAAGGTTAAGCAAAGAGTAGTGTCTTACCCTTTCCGAGCCACTGGGTCTTGTCACCGTCACGGAGCTCGTGAGCCTCGTGCTGGCCTAGATATTAAAATCAGCACTATGATTCAACGTGATTTATACCGGGGTCACAAACCAGTGGAAGCTCCCGAGGGAACAATGGCACGGTGAAGGCCGGTCTCGGTGACAACGTCAACCTCGACGGTAGGGTTACCGCGAGAGTCGTAGACGGAACGGGCGTGGACCTTGGAGATAGGCATTTTGACAGAACTGATGGGTATTGATCAGTGGATTGCAGAGCAGAAAGATCAGGAGATGAGACGGGACAAGAGAGCTAATAATATAGGAGAAGAGAAAAAAAAAATATGGATGATATGGTTGGGTTGTTGACTAACAACAGCGGGGGACCTTCACCGACGACCCAAAAAGAATGAGCGGAGGGAGAGGTCAAGAGGGACGAGGGGGAGAGGCAGTGCGTGATATCCAATCAATTGACGGTGCACCGGTACATCAGACTGTGCTTGATGAAACAGTGGGGAGGAGGAGATGAATTTGATGGTGAGCGGCTGATATACTGGAGTAGCACACCGGAGGCCTTGATGGATGATGATAATCTCCCTTCTCTCAGTGGTGAAGACGGAGGGGTGAAGCACAGTGGGATGGTGGGGTAGTGATGATCTCAGAGGAGCTCCAAAGAACCAAACAAACTGACCTGGTGATGCGTACTTGATGGAGGGGATGATGATGATGTTACAACAAGGGAAGGAGAAGAAGAAAAAACAATAAAGACACGTCTGGGGCTGGAATCGGCCCTACTTGTACCAGAGTATGAGATTCCCCCGCGGTAAAGCTCACTGTCGGGACTCCGAATCTTTCCAACGTGATGGTGGGGCAGCGATATTGTCCTCCTTCTCTCGCTGGCCGAGGACTGTCCATGGGAGTTGGGACCGTCTGAGGTGACGCTCTCCAGCGAGATCTCCCGCGTTTCTCGGCGGATGGCGGGTGAATACTTTGGCCATGGGGTTGGGGTTGTGATGTCTGACTTCATTTCTGTACTGCTACATATGGCATTCCTGCCTCTATCCAAGTTGGTCTCATTTCTACCTCTGTCAGGAGGCTGGATTGAGGGTTTGTAGCCCAGGCATTGCAAATCAAATATCATAAATCGCATATTAAAGATGATAGAAAATTATATGCAATTGCTGCATCCGAAATTTCATGAAACTTCATGTGTATGATGCTCGAAATCAAGGCACTCCAGAGCCAATGTCTGGAAACTTCCATCATTTGCGGGATAAAATACGTAATACTGGGATAGATGCCTTTATGCCTCAGGTGTCATATATGCCCCTTTTGTAAGGCAAACACAAACCAGACACGTGATACTGGGTACTGTCTATCTGCATCAGGTGACTACGTAGCCGGCGGCCTGGTGGCTCCCGTAAGCTCCTCGACAGCTCTCTTAGCTGGTGATTCAACCCCCAGATACCCCATTTCACTTATCCCTCGCCGGGAAATTTCACATTTCCAAACGCACCGAGCTGACTTAACATTCGCCTGTCATTCTTGGTTCCATATTCTATCGATCACAGTCCCCATCCCCTCACCCGCCATCCGTCATGAACAGCGCCAGCGATCCTGAGAGAGAGCAGGCGCTCGAAGACTACAAGAGGAGCTTGCTGGATCTACGAGAATGGGAGGCCAAGCTTAAGAACCTCCGACTGGGTATCAAGGACCTGCAAAGAGAGTTCGATGTCTCCGAGGAGAACATCAAGGCCCTGCAAAGTGTTGGTCAAATCATCGGAGAAGTGTTGAAGCAGCTGGACGAGGAGAGATGTATGTTTCGACTAGTTCCTGGCCATCCAGCTTTTTGGATGATTTTACATTGCTACTTTATCATCGGTTTATGAGAGCAGGATAGCTGATCCCGTCTAGTTATTGTCAAGGCATCATCCGGACCCCGATATGTCGTTGGCTGTCGTTCAAAGGTCGACAAGGCGAAGTTGAAGCAAGGAACCCGTGTCGCCCTGGATATGACAACACTTACCATCATGCGGATGCTGCCACGTGAAGTCGATCCGATGGTGTACAACATGTCTCTTGAGGACCCTGGTCAGATCAGTTTTGCAGGAATTGGTGGTTTGAATGACCAGATCAGAGAGCTACGAGAAGTTATCGAGTTGCCGTTGAAGAACCCCGAGCTTTTCCAACGAGTGGGTATCAAACCACCCAAGGGTGTTTTGCTCTATGGGCCTCCTGGAACTGGCAAAACATTGCTGGCACGAGCTGTTGCAAGTTCGATCGAGACCAATTTCTTGAAGGGTATGCCCATATTCGTGCTTAGATACTAGTACGTCTTTTGTTTACTGACTCATCTAGTTGTCTCGTCGGCAATCGTTGACAAGTATATCGGTGAATCGGCACGGTTAATACGAGAGATGTTTGGCTACGCGAAGGAGCATGAGCCTTGTATTATCTTTATGGATGAAATCGACGCCATCGGTGGTAGACGGTTTTCCGAGGGTACTTCTGCAGACAGAGAAATTCAGCGAACATTGATGGAGCTTCTCAACCAGTTGGATGGATTTGACTACCTTGGAAAGACAAAGATCATCATGGCTACCAACCGACCTGATACCCTTGACCCCGCTCTGTTGCGAGCCGGTCGTTTGGACCGCAAGATTGAGATTCCTCTGCCCAACGAGGTCGGTCGCCTGGAGATCCTAAAGATCCACTCCAGCACCGTTCAACTAGATGGCGACATTGATTTTGAGAGTGTGGTGAAAATGAGTGATGGTCTCAACGGAGCTGATCTTCGCAATGTTGTCACGGAAGCGTATGTCCCCCCTTCAATCTTATTTTGGGTTTCAAATTGCTAATGTTTCAATCTAGTGGTCTATTCACGATTAAGGACTATCGGGATGCGATCAGCCAGGATGACTTTAATAAAGCCGTCCGGAAGGTTGCAGAGGCGAAGAAGCTGGAAGGCAAACTGGAGTACCAGAAACTGTAATCGAGGCATACCAAGCGCTGCTGCATGTCCTCATTCTTCATGAATGACCGTCTCAGAATTAGCTATGTCGTCAAACTGTCATTGAGAAGCGTTAATGTCAGCCGGCATCTGTTGATGCTGTCCTTGTAGTCGGACTAGTCACAATAATTTTTATTAGACTTGCGTCTGCCAAGTTGTATTCACCGCCACAGCTATTTTCCTATGTCATGATAAGACGTGAATTGGGGCGGCGATCCACAGCAAGGATTAGACTAGCACCGGTATACCTAGATTTATGATATTCAAAGTGCGAGTCCTTACCGGTGATTTTAAAACTATATCATACTTCTAAACTGCATCGTACCGTAATGACTTGAGGCCGAGTGCATTCCAATTGCTGGTGCCAAGGCTTTTCCCCGATCGACAAGAAGCAATGTGGCCACACGTCTTCTCCTGTCTATCATTCATCTCAGCAGTTTTGCTGGTGAGCTAACCGCTGGTCATTGGTGCTGCTCTTCTCTTTTCTTTTTCTATATCTTTTATGCTCTATTTATGAGCAGTGAATACCATGAGTGAGTAGAACAAGTGATTGCCACTTGATGTTTACTTGGTTAGTTTACAGCTGCTTCAAGCATAATGCTCTGTTGGGGCCATTGGACTGTTATTTTCGTGGAGAAACCGCTGCTGACTGCATCTATGATACTATAAAACAGAGTTCTTATTGTTTTCCTAACTATTCCATCGATTCCTACTCATTCTCGTAAATAATAACGTCCGAGTACAATTCCCAATCTACGAAACGGATACACCCATCAGGGTTATTTCGGTGAAGCCTACCGGAGGCTGTCAACGGTCATTAATAGAGGAATAATATCTATCGGGACAAGGTGGTGGTGATAGCTATCCATGTCTTTCCAACAACCTCTCGAAAACAACTACTGGCGTGCGAATCGAGACACCGGCAGCGGCGCCCGCTTACCTGGATACGGACTTTCGAAGTCTCCTGGACTACCCAGCAAAGTGGACGGTTTCTTTCAAACGCAACCCACCCTTCCAATGTACAAAGATAAACCTTATTTTGCGCCGCGGCGCACGGGTCCGAGGAGTAGACGGCGGAAGCTCCTGTATTGGGGCGCTGCTCTGTTCACGTTCATTTGTTTGTGGTACTATGCGTCTGGATCCAGCAGTTGGGATGGGCTTAAAGTGAAGGTTTCAGACCACGCCAAGGGAGCGGAGCTGTGGAATTGGGTACAGAGTCTTGATGATTCGGCGTCAAAAGGCAAGCAGAAGTCTGTCGACTGGGAGGCACGAAGAGAAAAGGTCAGAGATGCATTTATTGTCAGTTGGGATAGCTACGAAAAGCATGGGTGGGGTAAGTGAATCCGTCTATCAAGCTAGTGTCGCAATGCTAAAACCAGTGTAGGATTTGATGAATATCACCCGATCTCCAAGAGTGGCAAGCATATGGTTGATGGTGGTATGGGGTGGATAATCGTTGATGCGCTTGATACGATGATGATGATGAACCTCACATCGCGAGTCCAGCACGCACGTAACTGGATCTACAATTCATTAAAATACGATCAAAACCAGGACGTGAACACGTTTGAGACAACCATTCGCATGTTGGGAGGCCTACTCTCGGCCCATTATCTGTCCACGACGCACCCGGAGCTGGCTCCGATCAGTGATGACGACAAGGGCTCACCGGGGGAAGACTTGTATATCGAAAAGGCGACTGATCTCGCAGACCGATTGATGGGGGCTTTTGATTCTAATTCTGGGGTCCCCTTTGCGAGTATAATCCTTAGCGATTCTAAAGGAGTCGTGTCGCATGCGGACGGTGGGGCATCATCAACAGCTGAGGCTACCTCAGTGCAGCTCGAGTTCAAGTACCTCGCCAAACTGACCGGTGAGGCTGAGTATTGGCAAGCTGTGGAGAAAGTGATTGAAGTTGTGGACAGACAGAAAATGGAAGATGGCCTGCTTCCGATCTATATCTACGCCGATTCGGGTGAGTTTAGAGGCAGGAACATTCGTCTGGGCAGTAGGGGCGATTCGTACTATGGTAAGTTTGCATACTGGTCATTGCTGGATTTCTGTGGCTTACAAATACAGAATATCTCATCAAGCAGTACCTGCAGACATCGAAGCAGGAGCCTATCTACAAAGAAATGTGGGACGAGGCGCTGATGGGTATTCGTAAACACTTGATTGCATACACGAAAAATTCCCGGTTGGCCGTCGCGGTAGAACGACCTAATGGTCTTCACGAGGGGATTTCACCGAAGATGGATCATCTGGTCTGCTTCCTGCCAGGTACGATTGCGCTTGGCGCCACTGGTGGAGAGCCCCTATCCGAAGCAAAGAAGTCGCCGGATTGGACTCAACGACATGACGAAGAGATACTGCTGGCCAAGGAGCTGATGAAGACGTGCTGGGCGACCTATCTTGCCACCAAGACCGGACTCGCACCCGAGATTACCTACTTCAAATTCGACGACCCCCCAGTCATGATGAGTGATATGTACCCAGACTCGACCATGAACACAGGAAACCGAAAGTCTCAGCAAGAGGATCTACCTCTTGCGTCAAAGCCACTTTATCCCCTGGATGATGAGGACCTGCGGTGGAGAAACGACCTCAATATCCGTACCCAAGATCAACACAATTTGCAACGACCAGAGACAGTGGAGTCTCTGTTCTACATGTACCGGATCACCGGCGATGAGACCTACCGCGAGTGGGGATGGGAGATGTTCAAGTCGTTTGTCAAGCACACGGCTGTGGTCGAACACGACAACCCAACCTTCTCATCGCCCTCGAGCAAAGAATCCGCATGGATTGTAGCATTCACCTCGCTGTCCAATGCCAATACCATCCCCCCGGTCAGGAGAGACAACATGGAGAGTTTTTGGATGGCCGAGACGCTGAAATACTTTTATCTGTTATTCTCGGATCGGGATTTCCTCCCTCTAGAAGGAAATGTACTCAACACTGAAGGCCATTTGTTCCCACGGTTTGAACCAGGGGGGGAACTCAAGACGGGCTGGACGCGGAAAATGGCCTCGTGATGATCAATGAATCAATCAATCACATTTGATGCTAGCATAGCGGGACTATACAGCGTCATGTCTGTGTGTTTATGTTTGTATCAACCAGGGTTTTGCGTATCCTGCTGTGTAGGAATAAAAAATTATTCTGTATTTATATTCATGTACATTCATTCCACATGAAGCGTAAATATGATAGATATGATCGCTGGCTGTAGCAACGCTAACAAGACAGTCAAAAGTCTTAGAGTATGTACTATAAACCCACTCACTGGATTCCAGGTTTACTGCTTCCGGTCCAGAGCGGCCTGGGTCAATGTCCGGTACCCTCGAACAGCTTCCTCCAATTGGTCGACATTGAGAGCTTCATTATCACCATGTGCAACATGGATGGTTCCCGGACCATACAGGTACCGCTTCACCTTGGTACCCTCCGGAGCATGAATTTCCAGGTTGGGAACATCAGTTCCGTAATTGGCAGTGGAAACGTTGAATCCCTCAATGTCCGTGTCCAAGTCCTGAGGGGCATACCCCTCGAGATGATTGCGGAACTCGGGGTAAACATGTTCATCTCCACCAGAAGCATCATGCACGGCCTGGCGAACAATGTCGCGCGCCTCCTCGGGGGTTCCCGCTGCAAGACGAACGGCGACATCCGCATAGGCCGCCTTGGGCACGACGTTGGTGGCGACCCCACCGTCCATCTTACCGATGTTGACGGTGGTCTGACCGTATTTGGAGCTAGCGGGGAACCCGCCCTCCTCTGCAGGGATGTCACCGAGGCGGTCGATGCGGGCCAGAACAGGGAGAATGGCGGAAATAGCACTCTCCCCCAGCCAGGGGTAACCCGAGTGAGCTGCTTTTCCAGTCGCCATGACCTCGAAACCCAGCATACCCTTGTGGCCGGCAATGAGGGCCAACTCGGTGGGTTCACCGAAGACGACGGTGTGGAAGGGCGAGCCGGAGGAAGGATTGAGCGGGGAGTTGGAGAAGAATTTCATGCCATCGCCGCCTGTTTCTTCGCCGACGACGAAGAGGAGCGAAACCGGGGAGGAGGGGTTCTCAGCGAGGATGTCGAGCGCGGCGAAGATCTGGGCGGCGACGCTGGCTTTGGCGTCTACGGATCCGCGGCCAGCGATGAGGGGGTTGCTGGCATTATTGTCGTTGGGGTGGAGCGCGTAAGGAATGAACGGGGGCACGGTGTCAATGTGACTGGTGAGGAGGACTTCAGGGTGAGGGTTGGTGGATGGGTAGGCGTAGATGTTGAAGCGGCTTTTGGCGGAGCTGCTGGCAGGGGAGACCTCTTGCTTGACGACGGTGAAGTTGCGGGCCTCGAGGAAATTGGCGACGAAGACACCAATGTCGTGCTCATTTCCCGAGATGGATTCAATCTCGACGATATCCCTGTGGAAGGAGAGGAAGGGAGAGTCGGAGATGATGCTGTCAGGGTTGTTGGATGAGGGGGAGCTCATGATGGATTGCGATGAACCTAGGGGCAATTGAGGAGGGGCAGCTGCGGCGAGGGCAGCGCCTAATAGAATATGGAGCAATTTCATCTTTTGTTGATTATCAGGTGGGAATTGTTGCATCAGTATGAAGTATGATAAATGTCGTCAGTTGAGGTCATGCCGACCGACTGTGCGGAGATACGATCACCTGACCGGACTTTATCTATACAGATCGAGACAGATCGAAGCTTTACTCGTTATGGTAGACACGTGACTGATTGGATATTCTTTCAGACTTTATCAATGTTATTAGTAGGTTGACTACTCCGTACAGGGGACAGTTTCTTGATTGACATCCATCGTCAACGCTATGGTTTGGATGTCTGCCAGGACAACCCCGCCATGCTAGGACATTGCGGTGACGCCCTTCAGGTGGGGGGGCATTGATAGGTTAGAAGCTTTATCAAGGATGGTAATTGATAGCTGTTGTTATTTTTGCTTCCGCTCAATATGGATCTGGGTGTCTTCGTGTTTTCCCTTTTGGACCTGCACAATCCTAACCCTGTATGTGCGCATGCTGGTCTCGTATATGTGCCTTCTTGTTTGAGGGTAAGGACTTGGTCAGCCATTTCTAAGCTGCTGGTATCAGGTATTTCAAGGTGACATATACCAATGAGATAATCACCAAGAGGTCTAAGCTTAGAAAGAAGGGGTTCTGTTGAGGTGAGGGGATTGTTGGGATATCCATTGATGCTCTGGAGGTTGTAAGAAAGCAGGGATATATTTGAGCATGGGCCTATCAAGGGACTCAGCATAAGCAGAGCGCAAGACTGGGACTTGCCTGCCTAGCAGCTGTACTAGGCAAGATCCCCTGTCGACCGATTCTCTTCATTTAATTTTCATTTTAAGAGCTCTGGATGAGATGGATTGAGAGATGGATTGAGGCATCATGTAAACAGTGAATTGAGTTTGCCAAAGTACTGTGATAGATAATGGAAATGACATCAGCGGCAGATCCTGAATTAATAATGAGAAATCACATCCGATGGATATACCGACAGTTGATGGTTTGGACGTCAAAGGCCAATGGAACCGTGGATGCAGATGCACATTCTTAGTCGGCACCATGGATGCTGTTTGTAGAAGGGATCTTCCATGGTTCTCTTACTGTGTATCCTATACATTATTATTATTATTATTATACATGAGAATACATATATACTAGGGTCAAATGAACCTGTCACTCCTGTCAGGTTCCAATGCATTTGTAAGAACCATAACAAACCATTTATTATGCGATTCACCCCCGCCGATTGGCTGATCTCAGCATTTCGTCATGGCGTGTCGTTTCCTGTTTTGCTGCTGTTTGACACTAAAAAGGCGGCGGTGGTCTAGACTCCGATTTCGCTGTCATACATACAATACATACCTTACAATACATTGGATAAATACATACAGACAGACAATACAAACAATACATGACTCACTCTGCCCTAAGATTCTCTCTATTAAATCCTAATCCTGTATAATATAATATATGAGGGGTACGGGGTAGAATATAATAAGATAAGCCAATATATGCTAAGACAATAGTATAACATAGTATTACATATAATATAGAAAATAGAATAAGAATAGAATAGAATAGAGTGGCAAGAACCGTCCATCCAACCCTGCGGAACCGACGGAAAACTTTTTCTAAGGCAAAAACCGTTGCCGATCCTCGCGTGTCAAACAATCCAAGATGGATAAATCCTTTTTTCTGTCCAAAGAATGAAGAATCTCCAAATAAGAAAATAACATGAAAGTAAAATAGTCAATATTATCAAATAGCCGATGCACGCAAATTCTGATGCATAGACAGCCCCATATTCAATCACATTCCACCTCGTCCTATTCTTCTTCTCCGGAATCCTCGTCACACTCTCTGACAGCCGGCATTTCATCTGCCTCCATCGTTCCTCTTTGCTGTCCAACCATCCGCCTCTCAGCAGTTTCATCTCTGCTTTTTTTTTTTTCTACCTCATTCACCGCGTTTCCCTCACGTCAGTCCTGTCAGAAGATCAGAAAGATTTTCTTCCTCTGATTGACTGCATCTGCTCTCCTGTCGGTAAGTCATGATCGTCTGTCGTGTCGCCTCAACCCTGCCAGCTGGTCCGCCATGCTATCCTGCGATTTGCCTTGCCTTACTTGCTTGGTCCACGTCTTCTGCCTGGTCCTTTGGGCTTCATTTTCTTTCCCCCCCTCCCTCACTTGTTCCTTGACTCGTTCTCATTCGACTAATCTCCGTTTCTTTTTTTTGCTGCCCTTTCTAGGATTATTCCCATCCCCAAAAGTCCTTTGCGCCTGCTCCGCCTGTCCGCGAACACCTTGACTTCTCTTCCTGCTATCAGCATCTCTCGTGCCTTTCACCGCCACGTTTCTTCCCTTCTCAATCTTACTCCCTCAAGTCTCACCCACCCCCCGGAAAAAACAAAATAATAAAAAAAAGGCGTTCGTCGTTCTCAAACACCTTTGGGCAATCACACTGGATGATGACTCTATCGCCTTCAAATTGATCCCCAATTTCCCTTTTCCGCCCCTCCTTCCCGCCAGGATTTCTTCACGGATTTGTTGTCTAGTCTGCACACGTGAAGTCAGAATCCATCATGTTAAAACTCTCCCAATTGCTCGACGCCAAACGGCGAGAGAGTTCAGAGACATATCCAGAGACATCTCCCCAGTCCCGCCAACCTCCTCAGTCGCCCTTGACTACCAACTCCTCCACCCCTGTGTCCCCTGCTGTCTCTCTATTCTCCGCCAAAGGCCATTCTCGTTTCTCTAGCTCCGTTTCCTCCTTGGTCTCCTCTCCAGGCCTTCGGACCTCCATGGAGTCCAAAAATCACTTGACGGATGTAAAGGAAGAACCTTGCGGCTTCGAAGCTAGGGATCTCGAGGACGAATACTTCCGTACGTTTTCTGCTGCTTTATCTTGTTTTATTTTCCGCCTGACGTACTAACAAACTTTAGAACATTTCGATCAAGGTCTTTCTGTTGTTGACGACTCTTATTTTTCCGCTGTCGATTATACCGACGGCTACGATCTGACCGATACAGTAATGGACATCCCACATTCGCCCAAGAAGAGGCGTTCTGATAGCCTCTCCATGAAGGGTATCTCGCGCATCAGCTCTCAGATTTCTACCATTTCCTCCCGTTTCAAAGCCAGACGGGCCTCTGGCAGCCCCGATGCGGACAATGCGACTCCGGACGAGCTACGCTCCCGAACCAACTCCACTACCTCTGCTATTGCTAGCCCAATGATGATCCCGGTCTCTCGCGCCGGCTCGTCCATCCCTCCGTCTCCCGCGAGAACCATCTTCGAGGAACGGCTCAGCGAGTCGGGAACGCAGCCAATCGACATTTGCAAAGCCAATAGCCAATGCTTCGAGGAGGACTCCGTACCAAAGGCTACCACTCCGTTGCTCCCCCCGTTTATGGGGGATGGCCCGATGAGCGTGGTCGCTTCCCGAGTTCACTCCCCGCTGCAATCGCCTTCCGTGGCCGACGTATCAGATGACGGCTACCCTCCAGATTCCCGTTGGATGGCTCCATCACCTCCCTTGTCGTCCAAGCCCTCTGTGGCATCGTTCAACCGCCCGCGGGCCAGCACCGTCCGAACTGTGTCGGTGGAACCCCCTCCGTTTCTCCTCTCAGACCCTAATGACGAGTGGGCAAACAAGCTCGGTCATGCCAACTTCAACATTCAGCCCGAGCCATACGTGCCGGAGGTCTATGATCTTGAATCTTTCCGACAGCTGCGCGCCGATTGGGACATGGCTCAGTGTAACTTTGCCAAGCACCTTGTTCGTACCGGTGAACATTACGGCGTCACGTCCAACATTTACAAATTTACCGAAGAAAAATGGGAATCGATCAACCGCGAATGGAGACATCACCACGAAGCCATGGTTTCCGAACTCGAGGCGAACCAGGGCCCCGTGCTGAGCCTAACCAAGTCCAACCTCGACCCATGCGAACAAATCAAGATTCCCCGCATTCACGATGAAAAGTTCCCTGAACTCGGGGATGGCGAGATTGTCGGTCCCATGAAAATCGCGCCTGCGACTGGCCTCTGTCGACGCCAGTCTTTGAAACGAAACTTTTTGAAGTTCTTCCAGGACCTGGTCGGCCGCTCCTAAAGTCGACACGATGATTTTTTTCTCTTCCTCTTTTCCGTTCTCATACCCCGGGGCATACCCTTCTCTAATGACGATAGACATTACCGAGCGGCTTTCGATGTACAACATTTATGATCATTGGCCTCTCTTATGATTGATTAAGCGTGTGACGACTGATGTCTTTCTTTCTTTCTTTCTTTTTTTTTTTTTTTTTTCGTTTGATAATGACTTATGACACCTTCATGTACCTGCGACTACTGACTCGCAGTGAAATACACTCCTTTTTGTCCTTTACATTCTCATTTGTAACCATTTACTCTATCAACTTGAATTTGCATGATGGACGACGATATCCCTGTACCCACCTGTTAAAGCGCTGTATCTTCATGACAAGTGTCTAACCCTTTGTTTTTTTGCTCCTTATTAGCGATGTATTCACTACATAATCCACCGTGACGGAATTGGTTGATTCGGATGCGAGTTGATGCAAGGAAGAAGAGCTGGAATCGAAGAGGATCGAGGGTGCCGGCTATGCATGGCCGGGCCATTCCGTTCACTAATATACCCCCCCACGTTGAATATTTCATGTATCTCATAGACATATTCCCCACATACCAAAAAGTATTGCTAGTTCATCGTGTGTATGTATATATCTCGTGTTTGATAATACATATTATAATCTTTTGATTTGATTTGAGATGGTATCACGACGCCCATAAATACAGTATCTTTTGTCACACATAGCACATGGAACGGATCAAATCCAGTATTGGCTCCACACCTTCTTTGCATCCTCGTTCCCGCGGAACCGAAAGTCAACACGAATAATATCCTTGAAACCTTCATCTAAGGACGGTTCCTTGAATCGACGAGAAAAATCGCCGAACGCAATGCCAGGGAGGAGGGTCCGGGATTCCGGGTTCTGGGGGATCGTTAGCCTGCATGCACCACCACCCCCTTGCCTTTGTATAACATGAATCTGCATCCCCGTGAAGGAATGAAGGGAAAGGGAGGGAAGGGAAGGGGATAAACAAAGGACAAAAGAGGGGAAGAGGGACATGAACATGAACATGAACATGAACGTACCAAGGCCTGGTTCGCAGCACGAACGGCATTATTATGCCTGCATAGTTCCGGGGTTGTAATGAAGTAGACGCAGCGGATGGGGATTTTGAATTCCTTGGCTACTTCGATCCAATGGGACCTTGTTTCCGGGTCGGCATTTGTATTATCTTATCATGTTAAATTCATTCCAGGTGGTAGATGTTAAGCAAGGGAAGGTGGGGAACATCA
The DNA here is from genome assembly GCF_001890725.1 of Aspergillus wentii DTO 134E9. Lineage (NCBI taxonomy): Eukaryota > Fungi > Ascomycota > Eurotiomycetes > Eurotiales > Aspergillaceae > Aspergillus > Aspergillus wentii. The sequence continues at coordinate 1,127,205 of NW_024467834.1, read as the reverse complement.
AATGTCGAATAACCTACCAACAGCAACGGATTTCCCATCCGAGAGAAACTCTTTGGCAACCTTGATACATTTTGGACGCTAAGCAGGGAGGTTAGGTTAGTGTTGGTGTTACTTGTTATCTCCTGTGTACTGTGTGCTGTATGTACTTGAGTGAGGGAGGGTGTAGTACATACCGTTTTAAGAACGTCCTGGTTCACACGCTCGTAGCCTAGAGGTTCGAGATGGTTCCAAAAGAAAGTCGATTTCCCGGCTCCCGGGCTGCCGCAGAAGATGACTAGGTCGAGGGGGCTTGTGCAGACGAAGGCTATTTATTTTAGGTATGAGTATGAGCATCATGTTAGGGGAGGAGAGGAGAGGGCAAGTACCGGGTTCTTTTGCTTCATCGTCCAAGTAGGTCGTAGGGTCGAACTTTACTGTTGGTGCTTCGGGAGCTGCGTTGAGGAAGAACTCTTCGGGCGTTTTGAATGGGATTCCAACGTTTGCTGCGAAGCCTCTATAAGCCTGTTAGTCAAAATAACCAGGTGGGCGGGGCAGGTGATAGCTCACCGATCCGAATGAGAATGATCATTCGCCCGTCCAGCAGCATCACCGACAAAGAATGACCCCGCCAAATCCACCCCTCCAACATCTAGATCATAATCCTCCATAAACTCCCTCCACATACCGATACGCGGTTTTCTATTCTCGTCATCTTTTGTTGCAGCGTACACACTCAACGGAACATCGAGCTGCGACATGACAGCGGCGACCTTTTCCTTGAAGTTGGCGAGGCTTTTGGAGTCGCTCCGGCCGGCTTTGATGACTTTTTGCAGGGCCACCTTTTTCTGGTTGGACACAATGACGAGTTGGTACCTGCGACGGTTGGAATCAGTCTTGTCTGGTTATTGGGCGCGGACGGACGAACCCTTCAGTGTCGAGCTCTTTGATCTTCGAAGGCACAGTCGCATCCCACCATTTCCAGTCTGAGGGGTTGCGGGCGAAAGTGTTTCCCGACGCTGTCGATATCAATGTAGAGTCCTGCATTTCACTCCTCCGTCAATACGATTCAAAGCATTCAAGTGACGGACAGGCATAGGGAAATCGAACCAGGTCGAATGCAGCGATCTTCCTTTTTACATCTTGTTTAACGTCTGTCTTTTGTCCGGCATATTTCCCAATCACCAGGCTATTGTTCAGAATCCGCCATGTTATCGGCTCGGGCTTCTTCTGCGACGCAGGTGTGAAGAATGAAGAGACTGCTTTTTCTATGGCCCAGTTAGAGATAGATTGACTGTTTATTTTTCGTGCTGTACTTACTCGTCACCGTCGACTCGACCTTGCGCTTTAGTGGAGGCGGGGAGATTGGTCGTGAGGGGGAGGCTGCCCTCTTTGTTCCCCCAACACCGGCCATTCTGAGTCTAGTTAATTGGAAAATCTCGCTGGTATCTCTTACGAGTCTGTAGACTAGAGTTGGTGGTGATGTTCAGCTGGTATGGGGTAGATTTTAGCTGGCAGTAAATGGCGATGATGCGGAGCGGAAGGCGGCGTCGACGCGCCGGTACGCGTTGGCTTCACGAAGTCACATGCTTACTTTATTTAGAGATGGGGTCTACAACTTCACGCATGTACTACATAATCATTATCATTATTCAAGTCTATTGGGAAGATTCCCGGGTATAATGCTAGATCTAAAAGGCTCAAAGCTCAAAAGCAGCAATACAAAAGGCTACTTTGCCCGTGTATCTAAAGACAGTCGGTCAGCCTGCTCTAGGCGAACGACCGATTTCAGCTGCTCTCGAAGCCCAAACAGGTGCTGTGAGGCAGTCTTCATCGTCTCCTGATTGCCGCCATCCTGGACCGTGATGGCGGCTTGCAGAACATAACTCCCGCTCGGTTCTAGAGGGGACATGTTCTGAAAAGCAGGCAACTGCCGTCGCGGGTCATGGGCCTGCTGGCCGTCAACCGGATAATGCAGAACACGATGGAGAAAGATGACAATATCATTGTGGATAAAAAGATCACCCTCGACAACGTATTCGGTGACAAAACTAAGAAAGACTAATCAGTACACATCAGGCAACTTGGTCCAACGGTCTACTGACCTGTAACCCCATGCGTCCATGGGCACCATAATATCACCCTTGGGCAGACCGGCACTGGCCATTAATCGTGAAGTGACTGCGGACCGAGTTCCTGCTTCAGGAATATCCTTAAACTCCAACCGCCAGGGTTGGCGGTCATACTGATAGGAAGGGTCATTAATCCCGGGCATATTGTCACCTGTGCCCGACATGAGAGCATCCTGGTCTTCGCCGACAGAGGATTTGGCACCAAAGTCCTCTTCGGAAACGGGCCCGACGACTTGCGTGTAGAACATGCCACCATTCAACATTTTGTTCAAACGTTGCATGTCGGCGCCACCCTGTAAATCCTGACTAGCACCGACACGCGTATTGATCAACCCTGGCTTCCGGTAGGCCTTGAAGATCAAACGCCTTTCCAGTCGGTGGCGGGGTTGCATGGCAGTCAACCCTGTCAGTTGTTGGAGCAGCTCATGATGCTGGTGCGCTGGAACCGAGGCGAAGAGCAGAAGCTCATGCATAGTTCTGTGATGGAGGGTATGAGATGGAGGGGCGGGTAGAACAAGAATAGTAAGATAGCCTGGTAGGGAAGCAAGCTTTCCAAGCTTTGGGAGGTGGTGACTGGTCAGAGCAACAGCCGGGAAAATCCGGGATGGAGAATGCGTGGGCGGAAAAGGAAAAGAAAATCGAATGACAACAGGCTTGGGGACTTGATGGTGTGTTGCCAGGAATGCCAGTTTCCCGACCGGCGAAAAGTTGGCGCACACAAAGCCGTTCAGAGACCCACGTTTATCAATGGAAACCCGGTGGTGTGATAGACGGTTGATGATAATGAATAATAGATAGTCAAACGCAGTAGTAATCGGAGGCAAATAGTGTTTTTTTCTTCTGTGTCTTCAGGCTTGTGGAAGTCACATGGAGGGTTTGTGAGGTCCGAGTCACCGATCTGCCAAGGCTATACAATAGGTAAGGATCAAGCGTCTCTGATCAATAGACGAGGAGGTATGAAAGATACAGAGTAGCCAGGATACTGAGATGCACTCCAGACTGGAAGATGAGGGGAAGATCGATGGTTGGACAGACTGACAGCTAGTGAGGACCATGGCTTAACCTGTCAATCAGGAACCAGATCAGTTTCACCGAAATGCGGGTTTGGAAATCCGGATGGACAAGGTAGATATTCTGGGGTGACAATAGTTACATATGGACGATGCATGGATATCCAGGACACTGATAGGACGTATCACGACGATTGTCTCCACGGTGAGGGGAAGCCGTGAAGCTGGAAAGGGAACCAAATCCCATCTGGATCGCCCAAACTCTGGGCGGAACGGCGTCGGCACTTTGCAGCATCAGGAAATGGAGCCGCCAGCGCGAATATCGAAGATGTAACAGAAAAGCGAAAAAGCGAAAAAAAAAATTGGAGATGGCAATTCGGCGATGTTGGCCGTACGCCGAATCCGGTAGGGAAATCCAATGGCTGCGCTGGATGAATAATGGATAGTGCTCGTGGATGGCACCACCGCGACTGAACATCACCTTTCGCGAAATCCACCCGCTCCGCTCGTTCGCTTCTCTCCTCTTCCCTTCTTATTATCCCTCCTCCCTCTTCTTTCTCTCCTCCATCCATCTTTCAATTCCTCTCTCTCTCTTCTGTCCTTCCCATCCATCCATCTCTCCCCCATCTGCGAGTCTCCCATTCTTTTTGAGACCCCTAGCCAAAGAATCTAAAAGACATCAACCGATTAATCCACACCCCTAGCTACCGAGCTCTTGACGGTCGGATCGGACGGTCCCGGGTCCTGTCGAATTTCTTCCACACTCTTTGTGGATTGTTATAATTTTTAATACAACATCACTACCACTCTCTCCTCGCTCGAACACCTCTTTCACAATGCGTGCTACATTTGCTCTGCAGAACGCCGCCCGGACTCCCCTCATCCGGTTCCTCGGAAGGCGTTCCATCCCTCGTATGTTGAAACCTTGTCAATTCTGCCATTGATCTCGTCTCGGTTGTCTAACTTTGCCATGGATAGAATCCATCGACCACACTCCTCGTGCTCACCCCGCGTCTCCTTCTGGAATCCTTCCTGACTCTTTCGCTGCCTACCGTGCTAAGGCTCAGCAGCACGGCCCACTTGGCCGTGCCTCTTTCACTCAGGGCGCCATCGGTCGCAACCCCGGTGCTTCTTTGGGCCCTGTTCAGCCTCAGGAGGGTCAGTTCTTTGACCGTGCCGAGCTGCCTCAGCGCTTCCACCGTCTGCCTTGGACCGAGGCCGAGATTGAGGCCATCGAGACTGGCGGTGCTAGCCTGCACGCCTAAATGCCTTTAGGTTATACATGAGAGATGACATGAAAAAATGGCCATGATCGGGATAGGCGAGACGAATGATTTATGTCATGTTGACGAGTAATCGGTTGCTGTTGTTATCCTTGTACCATAAGGGAAGGACAAAAGTTGTGCGAGTGGATATTCACGATTGTTGTCGCCATACCCATCAAGGTCAAATGTCGTCTACCGGTGATGGGTTTCCGTTGAACGAGCAACGTCACCTACAGTCAGAGCGCTATGCTCGGCTGATTGTTCTTTATTTTCCTTGTTGAATCCGGGCGCTGGTGGTGCGAACTTAGCGGTTGTTTTGTTTCTATTTTATTCGGGCGCGTGACATTGGGGATTTACTTCTTTATGTCTGATTTGGGGAATTCAGGGATCACGTACATACTAGCCCGATCCCAGTTACCAAAAGTCTGCCAGAAAAGTTGACTCGTTGGATGGGAGGGCTTTCATTTCTTGATGTTTTGCTGTTTATACCAGGGGCTCAGAGAGTCGCCATACAGTCATTAGAATAACAGGCTTCAGACACCTTATGATCGGCCAGTGCATGTAGTAAGCTTATTCAGTGTGTATGCATGATTGTATCATCGTGATCTCGACTTAATTGACGTCGGCCACGTGCTTCCCGTCTGCACCTCATCTCATCCACTTTGTCCACTTCCACCTGTCATTAACCATCGAGGCCCAATGGAATTGTCCGACAGACTTGAAGAAAAAAGCAATGACACCCAATTCCGATGGTGACACCATAACCTTGACCGAAACAGACGAGGTCAACCAGCCTACCGCGACGTACGTCTACTCGGAATCTCTGGTGAAGTTGTCGCCTAAGAATAAGGAGGTCAAAGGAAGAGTGGATGTGATTGTAAGTGATCAGACTTATCATGTCATATCTGAATAGAAGCTCACTGACATTACCAGCATCCTCAAGCCTCACCATCATCATGGTCTTCAACTGCACTGCTCAATTCCCTCGCTGATGTCTTTCTTCCTGCTGGATATCCACACAGCGTAACCAGTGACTACCTTCCGTGGGTTCCTTCCTATCCTTCCTATCCTTCCTATCCTTCCTATCCTTCCTATCCTTCCTATCCTTCCTATCCTTCCTATCCTTCCTATCCTTCCTATCCTTCCTATCCTTCCTATCCTTCCTATCCTTCCTATCCTTCCTATCCTTCCTATCCGTCTTGCCCTAACATCTTGCAGATATCAGATCTTTGTAAGTATCAATTGACTTCAATTCATGTGTCTATCCTCAATACGCAGCTGTTAACACGGCCAGGACTCCCTCCAAGCTTTCAGCAGCTCCATCGCCGGTCTTCTATCTTCAAGAGCCGTACTACAAGGTATACCCTTCCCTATACCATAAATCCAACATCGACTAACCAACCAGGCGTCGGAGTCGGCAACGCAAATGCCTCCCCAACCTCAGCTCTCCTCCTCAACATCTTCCAAGACACCTCCGGCCGCATCGCAACCATTCTCTTCGCGCACCGCGTCGGCACGGCCCTCGAACCAGAATGCAAAATGTACCGCTTCGCAGCGGACATCTTCAACGACCTCGCCATGGTCCTCGACTGTCTGTCGCCGCTAATCCCGGCGGGCATCGGTCGAGTTACTGTCCTCAGCGCGGGGGGTGTTCTGAGGGCTCTCTGTGGTGTTGCAGGAGGAAGTTCCAAGGCGAGTTTGAGTGCGCATTTTTCGAAATGGGGGAATTTGGCTGAGGTTAACGCTGTGCGCGTCCATTCGTCTATATGTCCATGGAAACCCAATGCTGATGATGTTGATAGAAAGACTCATCCCAAGAAACCATCATCTCCCTAATTGGGATACTAGTAGGTCTTCCATGTACCTGATCTATGATATACTAGACTCACCAAGTAAGGTCGGTTCATTCATAGTCTCCCACATCACAGCCTCGACAGCAACATGGATAACCCTCTTGGCCTTACTCGCCCTCCACCTAACACTCAACTACGCAGCCGTCCGCTCCGTCCAAATGACCAGCCTCAATCGACAACGGGCAAATATCGTCTTTTCAGCCTTGCTCGAATCAGATCCGGATCTAGTACATGTCAGTCTTGACAATCACAATCACACCCATGATAAACCAGGAAGCAGCAGAAAAGGAGAAATCCTCACACCAGCAGCTGTATCCTGCCACGAAAGAATTTTCGAGTCAAGCGGTATCCTACGATGGAATTCCTCTCAGAAACTTGGATCCTGCCCGTATCGGGGTTCCGCTACATCAATTCCTCTCTCCCTCTTCTTCATCCGACACCACAGTCCCCTTCCCAGCCCTAATAACCCTGTTCGCCAATGAATCATACATCCTCTCCCTCTCCCCTACTTCCTCCGGACCAAAAGCATGGCAAGCAGCGATCATCCTAAAGACGAATTGCACGCCTCAGTCCCAGCTGAAAGGATGGGTGCATGCATTGCTCGCTACACGTATCTTATCCATCAAAGAGACTGGTTCTGATTCTGAAATTGAACTTATTATGGATGTTCTATCACGGACATTGGAATTTTTGAATCAGGATTCTCGGTTTGATGGGTATATGCTTGCGTTGGAGGGGGTGGGATGGAATTTGGGAATTGCTGCTTTGGAGACGAAATCCGGGCGGAGGGTTTGTGATATACAGAGTACAAATGTGAATATAGACTAGTAGACTACGAGGCAGATAGTTTCACTATTCTGTAATTGGGCTAAAAAGTACCTGTCTGTGCTACCCAATCAGCGAGCAGTTCAATGCCAGTGTAGACATTGTTTGACTAGATCGACTCCTAAAATTACCAAGAACTCAGGAACATTGTGAGATGTGAAGATGAGGGTATCTATCGTTTAATAATATAACAATGCTATGACACAAGTAATGTATATGCAAGTACATGATGCGAAGCGGTCTGGGATCGTAACATTCCACCGTCAGAGCGTAGACGATCTTCGCCGGCTAGACAAGACAAAATAACCAACGCCTAGCAAAAACAAAACCTCCCAATCCATTTTGGACCATGGTCTATAATTCTTTTTCTTTCAAATCACACCGAAACAGGTCATAAAAAAAAAAAAAATAAAAAAAACGAATCATCACAAGATGCTCGCTCGCTGAGCCACTCGAAACGCCTGCTGTGAAAAATGCATCCAAAAATATCAAGATGCTCGTTGCATTAAACCATCCACGTTCATCCAAGTCAATGCATAAGAGTCGCTGAAGAAAATCGAAAATCAAATCGTATGATGCAGTGAGATGCAAAACAAGTCGTGCCTGTCTATGAAGCGTCGAAGCATTAAAGGTGAAAGGTGGAGAACCGTTGGGTTCTCTAGTTGAGGTGAGAGGTCTATGAGAAAACAAAATGCACTCGGGTGACAGTAGTCTGGAGACAGACTTGGAGGATTTACTCTTCCATGCCGGAGAACCTCAAGTCTCGGTTTCCGTTACTTCCATGGGTCGATCGCTTCTTGAATCCCAGCTTCATGCCCATCTTCTTCCACGGGTTCTCTCCGCGGGTCTTGGGGCTGTGGCCGAGTTGCATAAAGGGGTCGCTGGAAGGCGGGGTGGTGGGGGGAGTCATGGGCTCGCCAGTGCTGGCGTTGGATCCCGAGTCATCAGTGAGCGCAGCCGATCCGGAGTCACCGCTGGCGTTGGAGATTTGGCCCGAGGTGCGACTGCCGGCCTTGCCCAAGGAAGCCACTGCACTCAACGAAAAGTTGGAGCGACCAGTGTGGCTGCCATGACTGCCGATCGAAAAGTTGGAGCGACCAGTGTGGCTGCCATGACTGCCGATCGAAAGAGGCGAGCCCAACTCTTTGCTCGATGACTGAGGCGACAGACGTCTGGCTCTGGACTTGGATCGCACGCGCTTGACCGCATGCTCGTCCAGGCTCGAGTTCGAAACGACGGTAATGCCTTCGCCATGACCCTCGTGTTCCCCCAGGGAGAGAACGTGAGCCGATGAAGACAGGCTGTTGAGAAAGGGGAGAAAGATGGACTCCTCCATCAAGTCGTGGATGAGTTTGACGGCGACGTCCAAAGTGTTGGGCGAAGGAGGAGTCACCACGCCGGCAAGGCGAAGAATATCGTCACGGACGTCACTAGAGAGGTTGATCTCGCGGGGGGATCCGGGGTAGATGTACGAGGTAAGCAGGCGTTGCCAGAGCATCAACAGACGCTGGCTCTCCTGAGAATCGGCCGGGATGGGCGATTGGTCCGATTGGTGGATCGAGTCATAGGTCTCACGGTACCGCTTGGCCTCCAAGGTGAACTCGAGGGTCTCGAGGCAGTGGTTCTGCGAGAGGTATGCCATAAAGGCACTGAGAGTGTATGGTGCCGGAGCGGTGTTGGCGAGCACCTCATCAAGCGACGGTCGCATAGGACAGAAAGTGCCGGGGGGGACGGAAAGACTCAGCGGCCTAGAGCCAGCTGAGTATTCCATGTCCTCGTCCGAGTCACTATCGGAAGACGAAGTAGGAGATAATTCTGGAGTAGAAGTGGGGGTATGATTCCAAAAGAACAAAGGCGGGTGAAGAGTCTTCTTGAGCATCGCGTACAGCGTTGCAGTGCCTGGAATGTTATTCTGGAAAGTGATATAAAGCACCAAGGTCCACCCCTTGACCGTGGTGTCGAATTGTTGATGCTTCCACGATGTGGATGTGCAGCTGCAGTACGGGTGAAGTGTACTGCGGGTAGTCCTGTCAGGTACAATGTAGGATGGGAGATATGAGACTGAATTGGACGGTCGGAATTGACAGCCTTTTGAACCCGTTTATCCCAGCGCGTAGTTAAATGGGGATGAAACGACTAAAAGACGATCCCGAGTAGTTTGGTAGGTGATTGATAGGCGAGATGGCGAAATGAGACGGGCGGCAACGAGAGGGGATCTCAGGTACGGGTACAGATAAGTGTGTGAGAAAGTGAAGTGAGAGAGAGAGAGAGAGTGTGTGTGTGTGTGTATGAGGAGAATATTATTAATGCAGGAAAAGCAACGGAATTATACAAGAGAGCCAAGAGATCCAAAATATCAAAAGAGAGAAAAGCAAAGAGGACGGAAACGGGGAGGAAAAAGAGGAGTTGAAATAATAGAAGAGGAGAAGAAGAGTCAGAGAAGGGAGACGGAAGCGTCGAAACCGGCAGGGAAGCAAAACGCGGCCCACACAGCCAAAAGCGCCCAGAGAGTCCAGGCAAGACGCACGTTCAGGCCACACACTAGAGCGAGGCCACTCCACCCACACCGATGACGATACTTCCCGGCAGATCGTAGCAGGGTATTCTGTCTGTCTTCTCTGATTTCTCGTCAATTAGCTGTTCAGAGATGCAGAATTCTAGAAAACAATGAGGCATTTGAGAATTGCCCACTCGTCCAGCACACACACTCGTAATGCTACGAACCCACAGACAACCGCGACAACACACAGTGGATCACGTCATGTCTCCCTGAACAACACAGGCAATGAGCATCCACAGAAGGAGCGCCTGCGAGCCCAAACAGAATCTGGAAGCCAGTGGGCCCAGTGCTACATGCTGATTGGCGCACGCGATGGATCTCCGGCCACAGTTAGAGACGAGGGCCGAGGAGGACCCGCAATTCTGCAGTAGTGGCTGGGCCAGGGGGTGGAGCCCTGCGATATGGACTGTGATTGGCCAGCAGAGACCAAATCAAAATGGAAGGTGCAGGTGGAGGGGGGAGCGAGTGGAGGGAAGGTGGAATGTGAAAATGCTTCAGATTTTATCATCAGGTTTTGCGGGCAGAAATCACTCTCACACTGGAGAAGATGTCATTTCCCTTGACTCGCCTGCAAGGGAGGACAAGCACCACGCAGAGAAGGAAAAAAGAAGGTCTCTATATTATCCTGCAATGATACATCACCTTGTGGGAGTATGGGGTAAATCCCTAGATAGGATAAACTATGCATGTCGTACATGATCCAATAGAAGGGGGATAGAGTTTTTTTATTTTTTATTTTTTATTTTCCCCCCCCCTCAAGAGCTTGGGTGATTCCCTGTTTAGCCTGAGGATGTCGAACCATTGCTACGGATACATAGTGGTAAATATTGAAGAATAGTAGGGGCAGCTACTGAAGATGATTTGACATTGTCGTCTTCTCCCAACTCTTAATTGCAAGACGGCCTGACGGTCATGCAGGGTCGATTCTGGCCTCTGATTGGCCTGCCTGGCTCGGGATCTGCGGTTGCCAAGCAGGCAGTGCAGTAGCAAGGGATGAACTGGAATCATGGGGATAGGGGAGAGAGAGAAAGAGAAGGGGAATCAGGGAAGGACCATCAGACCACGATCTGCAGGTGGTATCGGAGGACAAGTCTCCTGAGTATCTGAGTATCTGAGAGACTGTCTGATGTTGTACTCAGGAAATTCCAGAAAGCCAGAAACAAGGAATGGAGGAAGATCATATGCTGTGTCCACAGCCAATAACACCTTGGCCCGTTTTCTGGAAGGGGAGAAAAAACGAGGGCCTCTCCGGTTGGCCCAAAGCGGACTGATTGCGTGTGCAACCTGGCGAGTGCGTGGAGATAGGCAGGATCGAGTGCTGCGAAGGACCCACTGGGTTGCCGCATGATAGAACAAGGTTTTCAGTGGTTCACGAGATCGATGGAATATTTATAAATTATTATTGCCACTGATAGAGTACCTTGTTGTACTACGAAGACAAGTGGAATAGGACAGTAGGACAGTAGGACAGTAGGAGTAGAAGGACAGTAGGAGTAGAAGGACAGCAGAATGAGCGATATATTCAGTTACACAGCATCAGACTCGATAGATGAATCCCTTACTGGAGAATGATGATGCCTGCAGATCATCATGATCTGTCATCCAAGTCAGTTTGTGTTTCTATTATTTCATTATGATTAATGAAGCATCAGCCCTAGATAGATTCTAGAACTTGTACCGAAACAGCCATGTTGCCACCGGGTATCAGCGGCAGATTTTTTCGCTGCACTGTAGTATCTCAGACTCTCGCACTGCTTGCCACTTGGGCAGACAGCGATCGGATATACTCGGACTGGCCAGTCCTAGCCATTCCGATATCACCAGCGCAGTTTATCAGATGGTGTTATCATTCACCGCAAGCACGATAGGAATAGCTTCACTAAGGAGCTGCTAAGATCAGACTACGCGATCCTTTCAATCCATCAGTCATATGTAGCCATATTGCAGTCAGACCACATGTCTTGGCAATGCTATACATCCAATCTGTCCACGTGTCTTTTCAGCCACGTTACTCTCCTATTTTATTTGAATCATTATTATTCTCATAATCATATCATTATTCAATTCAATTCGATTCAATTCAATTCAGTTCAATTCATTCTGTTCCTGATATCGACTATATCTGGTGCTAGTACTAGTAGTGCAAAGTAGTTCCACAATTTCTCCGTTGTCGGCATCTTCTCTCCACTGCACAAGGATTGTGTGATCTGCCGTCTAGACTTGATCGACTCGAGGTCATTTGAGACACGGGGAGTACTATCAAACATAGTGTCCTCTGGAGTAGTGCAATGTACATAATAACTGGGATATGGTGTGATCTGTTGCACTGACCTCTTGCTGACTGATTAGTGTACACTGGTTTCCATTCTCATCCTCCATATTCTCTACAAACTATCTCTACTCTCATAACCTGAATACTGAGCGCTAGTCAGCCTGTGGAGACGGAAACTAGAGATGAAACGAAAATCAAGGAAATCAAGGAATCAAGGAATCAGCACAAGATGATCTCATCTTCTTTCTCCACCCACGGGATAAACTCAACCGATCAGCATTATCAACTTCTTCAATTCCATCTGAAATTGAGATTAGCCACCAGGGGTTTAAGCGGAGGTCGCCTACTTCTTCTTCTTCTACTGCCGCTGAGGTACTCGGACTCTCACGTATTTATAGCCCCGCTTATTCATAGTATTTATGCTTCCCCACAACTCTGTTCTTTTACTGTTTTCATCTTAGTTCTTACTCTGTATCTTCGATCAGACTGATCAGGGTGTAGTGTAGAGTAGAGAGTGTATCTCACTGCATACTACGTCATCAATCTATCCCAAACAATTCAATCCAATCTAATCATCTAATCCCCTGCTAGACTGGTCAAGCGGGGTGTACTTTGGCTATTCAATGCGGGGATATCCTCAACCACCACCTATACAGTAGAAGAGCAAAGACAAGGATCATGACTAAAAAGTAACCGATCTGCATCAACGCTGAACTGGCCAGATGAATTGCATCCAATCCCGAATAACCGAGTCATGCTTTGACCCTACGACGGATTCCCATCCCGTCTGTCCATCTTCTTCTTCCCTGTCAATATCAGGGCTCTTCATAATGGCCTTGTCTTGACTGTCTTCCCAGTCGGGCTATATCACCGTGGGTTCTTCCCACCATCTTTTTTCATTCTCGTTTTTCCATCCCTGTTTCGACAGCCTGCATGGCATGAACACTGGGCTTTGGACAAGGAATGGGTGTGAAGATGATCGTCTGGTCGCTATGCAGCTTGTCGCTTCCGTCGTGCTATCCTTACATTAGCCCGTCTTGTCACAGTCGATACCCTACTACTATGTAACTATGGGATCTCCCTTTCTTCACCTTATTTGGCAGGTCTCTACTCTCTTTTGCGCTCTCTCTTATATAATTATTTATTATACCTCCCCCTGACCACCCAAAGATCAGGCAATGGCTATTTAACACGCTTCTTGGCTTTTCTTCTGTATCAATTACTCTACGCCGTTTTCCCGACTTCGCCTTTTCAGGAATATACGCTGTGAGGCACCAAAAAACAAAAAAAATCACAAACGAATGCTGTCTTCAGTCCCTTCTGTCTTTCGCTGCCCAAAACATCAATACACACATCGACTAGGTAGATTCAACAATCAACAACGGGGGCACTGAAGCAGAAAACATATATCGAACATGTCTCTTTCCAATGCCCTTCTCCCAATATCCCACCACAGGGGTATCGAATGACTTGGGTCGGAAACACGAAGAGGTGAAAAAAAAAAAAAAG
>NW_024467834.1:1052145-1113703 GCF_001890725.1 Aspergillus wentii DTO 134E9 | reverse complement strand
AAAAAAAAAAAAGAGAATAAACAAGTAAACACAGGCTTTCGATCCGACAGGAAAAGAAACATTAAGACAAAATGCAAATCCAACAAAACAAGGCTACATCAATGATTCCCGGCAGAGACGTGGTAAAAAAGGAAATAGAAACAAAAACACTAGCACGCAGCCACAGGCCGCTTTCGCATCACCAACTCCGATGGATCTTTTTTCCCCCGCGACGCGTTCTGGGAGGCATATTCAAACATGTAGACGGTAAATGCTTCGCGTAAATAGGCGACTTCTCCCGTGACGTCGGGGGATAACCCTCCGCATTTGCCATGTTGCATGCCACCAAGAGCCATCCAGAGTGAGCCGACGGCGGATTAGTGGCGAGGCGGCTGGAGAAAGAACAAGAATCGGTGTAGTGGTCATGTAATCAGCGAAAAATCGAAGTCTAGTATTAAATGGTTCACGCCGGAAATGAAGCAGAAGGAAATTGAAGAAAAGAAAAAGAAAAAAACAACAAAAAGCAGATAAATGCTCAAATTCGCCGTTCCGAGCCGTAGCACCATAAAAAGAGTGATGATGAGACGCAGAGAAAAAAGAAAAGGAGAAGGAAAAAAAGGGTCGCTCCACAGTTTATCGGTTGACTGTTCGAATCACGACAAGGTTTCCCCCCCCCCCGAATGAGATCTTTTGAATGCAGACGGGGTGAAAGGATTGACTAACCCTTTCAAAAAAGAAAAGTATACCCCGGTCCGTAAGATTCATTCGCGAGCAGTGTTGAAAAAGCCGACCAGATTCCACATAGAGAAGAGGAGAGCGCCCGAAAGTGGAAGCGTAATCGTATGCTATCTTTCGAGCCTCCAGAAATGAAGACACAAGAAGCTGAATGTAACATGGCCACAAAATATATGTAGAATTACAGTGTGCGAAGTCGTATCAACCTGAAAGCCCGGAAATCAGCAAAGGGACAGGCATTCTTTAGGCATTTAACAAGGTCACCTACCGCAGCATAGCGCCTTCATCAGTTTCTGGACGAAAGTTGGCTGCGGGTCATTGTTCCCCTGAGCGCCTGGAACCTGTTGACTGTTCATTGCTGGGTTCGAGGGGCTTCCCATGCGGCCTGGCAGATTCCCGTTCGAGTTCTGGAACTGCGCCTGAGTTGACGCTGTTGGTGTTGCTGTGTCCAGGCCCCCGCTCTGGCGTTTCGGTGGCATTCCTCCGGAGGCGCTTGGCCGCTCGCGCGTCTTCCCAACTCCGGGTTTCGCTGGAGATGGGGGCGGGGGCTGCGCGGCGTTTAAACGGTCTGCGGTCACACCAGGCCTCGGGCTGTTGCGGAGCTGCTGCCCGTGAAGGTCGCGGGCAGATGAATTGGGGAGCCCATTGTTGTGCAGATGTTGTTGGGACGAGTATGACTTGTACTCCCAACCTCTTCCGTTGTTCAGCTTCATCCAGTCATATTCTCCATCTTCGACTTCCCCTGCGTTCTTGAGGGCCTGCGTCAACAGATCCCTCAGGTAGTCGTAGTCCGGAGTGTCTTCGAAACCAAGATTTCGAACATAAGTCAAGTACTTGTTGAATTCTTCTAGACCTATCTGATTAGTGCTATCTATGAAGCAATAGAGCCGAGACCGGCCAGGGTTGAGACATACCAGGATACCCCTCACAGAGGTCTTTGATCGCAGTCGTCTGCTTCTTCTCGCCGATTTTTTCGTACTTTTGCTTGTTGGTGGCCGCCTTGAGTCCCTGCCACGGGAGGCCGCCTCTTAGGAAGTACAAGAACACGTGCCCAAGAGCTTCCAAATCGTCTCGTCGCGATTGTTCCCGTCCCAGGTGGGTATTAATGCTCATGTAGCGTGCTGTACCAGACAGCGATTTGCGTTCACGGTAAGGGATGTGCTGCTTGGTCTTGGGGTCTCGGTACTGCTTGGCCATTCCAAAGTCGACGACGTGGATCACATTTGCGGCCTTGGTGGTTGGGCGACCGATAAGGAAGTTGTCGGGTTTGATATCTCGGTAAATCAAGTTTTTCTCATGGATTGTTTGGACTCGGGAAAGCTATGGGGGGCGTTAGACGCAAGAAACTGCTGGATAAGACAGTAAACGCACCATCTGCTTAGCCACCATCACAACGGTCTTGACAGAGAATCGGCGGTTGCAATGGTCGAAGAGGTCTTCGAGACTGGGTCCGAGAAGGTCAATGACCAGAATGTTATGTAAACCCTCCTGGCCAAAGTAGTAGACATTGGGGATGCCAGCTGCGCAAATGTTAGAACACTTGTTTCCTCCGTGTCCGACCGTCAAAACTTACGGCATCCGACCAAGATCTTGTATGTCCGGTATTCATCGCGAAGTTGCGGTGCATCGCTCTTGCGCGGTTCCTGTTCCTGTCAGTCTGCGAACGATCCAAGCCCACCAATCCGACACGAAGATGCGACGTACAAACTTGATAGCGACCTGCTGATTGTTCAGGAGATTGGTGCCCTCGAAAATAACACCAAACGATCCCTCTCCAATCTTCTTTCCCACTCTGTAGTGGACTCCCACCACGTTAGACGATGAGGATGACATTGGAGCGAAGGTTCTCGATAAGAGAAAGACTTAAGGACTCGATCCAACGGCTCTGCGCGTACAAGACTGTTGATCGGAAATGGTCAGCAAGGGAACCGACGCGGATAGACCATAATCATAGCGAAAAGGGAAACCGGATTACGCACGAAGGACAACAGATCTCACGATAAGAACTGAACAAGACCGTCACTCTTCACAAACTCCGATCACTCATCCAGGACCAATGTGCAAGTCAAAACCGATTCAAAAAACGACGGGCGGCAAATCGAGGACTGAGAGTAGCCACCGCTAGGGGAATTGCACCGAGATTGGGGGGAACGGAGCAAGGTGTGCGAAGACCGATCGTGGGATGATGACACCCTTGGGAGGAGTTGACGGGAAGGGCGACGGACGGAGAGGCAAAGGACTGATTGGTTAGGAGCGGGCCGACAGCTGGGGTTGCTGGTAATTGACAGTTGCACGCTGAACGGGCGAGGGAGAGAAGAGGAATTGAAGACGATCCAAACCAGACTCTCGGAAAAGAAAGAAAGTATAGGCAAAAAAATAAACGGGGAAAAAAGCAACGAGTCGAAACGAGAAAAAGGGAGTCCGAAAGTACTGACCAACTGCGTGGCAGTACGATAAGCCGCACTGAGCAGCGGTTGGTGAAAGGATTGAACAGCAGAGAGGGAGGAGAGGATGAAGGGGAGGGAAAGAAGGGAAAAGGGAGGAGGAAGAGGGAGAGATGGAGATGGAGAGAGATGGAGAAGGACGAGTGGGTTTAGGTAGAGAGAAGGAGAATAATACGGGCAGTACAGGAGGAAAGGGAAAATGAGGCGGAGAGAGGGAGAGGGAGAGGGAGAGAACGGGCGATGGTTGGATGCCTGAGGAGCCGCCCGCAGAGCCTGTCACTTTTTTTTCCTTCGCCTTTTTTGCAGAAAAAGGACGAGCACCGATTCTTCTGGCCATGATCGATAGGGAGTTAAAACAACTTTTACCACCTTAGCTGGGCTCTACAGGGTACGGGCTACGTACGGTATTGGATATTACGGTATGATACGGTCAGGTAAGGAAAAGTTAACCACGACTCGACTCTCACTAGCGGCCCTTTTAGCGGTTGGGTATGGCGGGCGAACGGCCAAAGACCGCGCGCTAGACAGACCGCTGGAGAGAGCTTTTTTAGCTGTCAACAGTGTCAGAAAAGAGAAAGGGAAACGGAAATGAATATGAATCAGTATACCCATTCTTGATGTGGGTGCTGGTGTTACTATGGTGACTATCTCATCAGTGAGACAATCCTGCAGAATGTCTGGAATGCTCATTTCATCATGGGTACCGTCCATGCTCCTACATGGTTGTTTAATTAATTACAATAATGTAATTATTATTGTATGGACGTATAGCCCCCGTCATCTTTTAGATTTTTTGAATGTATTTCATCTATTTCCCAGGTAATCCATCAGGCGCATATGAAAGGCGAGTTAAGCTCTCCCCATAAATCATCCAGACCCAATGAACGGGCTCTCAACCCCTCGGCAGCGCCAATCGCCAGTCAACCGATCCCAATTGCCCCAGCTAAAAAGTCTAATGCTGCACTGCTGTCGCTGGCCAGTGGCCACTCTATTTTCTAGCTCTTATCGCCTCTTTTTTTTTTTTTTTGTTGTTTCATTTCTGTTGGTACAGAGTCAAAAACAAGTGGTTCTGACTGTGTTGGCTTTTTTGCCCCTGGCCAACTGGGGAACTGGTGTTGTCCAAAGCGTCCAATGATCTCTTGTATTATTGACTGGGTATGGTATTAGACAATACCGTGTAAATTACCCCTGGTACATCCGATCGTTCCATTCGATTTCGCTTGTGAGGGGGAGGAACCTGAACTACTACAGTACTACTGCGACCGACGTGCAGGTTTTTTTTTTTTTTTTTTTGCTGAATATTAGATAGGAATTGAGAAGCCATATGCCAATAATAAAGAGTAGTTCAAGAAAGAAGACATCATGATCGCTGCGGTTCGTCTAGTTGTCTCCAAAAGCAGGATTTGACACGTCTACGACCCACCTCAATGATGGCATTGCAGTGGCTGCTTTGTGCAGCTTCATGGGAGCTTCTTACGAGAAGCACCTAAAGTAGGTACAAAGTAATCTGCTCCGTACCTTGCCTGCTATGTAGGTACAAGACCTGCTTACACCAAATGAAACTTCGTCTTCCCACAGCCTTGAAACATCACGGTGGCATGGCGAATCTTCCACCGCCATGTATGTATCAAGCTAATGTAGACATCTCCTGATCTCACACTCCAATGAAACACCACTACGGTACATCATTGCTTCATAGCTTATCGTCAAATGTGCATGTCGCTGCTCTGTACTCCGCACCCACGTTGTATTTATAGTTTTTTTTTTATATCTGTGGACTAAGGTTATGGCTGTGTAGACCGTGGTTCCAGAATACAATACACAAGATTGATATACCCTGCCACATTCATCTTCCACTAACAGCATGGTCCGTGATAATATCATAGTTCATCGGCCGGAACATCTTCGGCTTGACTCCCAAGCTCATCCGCAATGAGGTCTTCATCTTCATCGTCATCGTCTTCATCCGCGCCCTCTCCGTCTTCGTCATCATCTTCCTCACTGCTGGAGCCACTTCCTTCGCTTTCACCGTCGCTGCCAGGGTCGTAATCCTCCTCATCCTCTTCTTCTTGGTCCTCAATCTCACGTTGCGCCTTGGCCAATTCACTCTCTTCGCCTTCAGCACCAACTTCTGCGCTGGCTGCCTCGCCTTCCTCCGTCTTCGCTCCGTTAACATTGTACTTTTTGGCGCGTCGTGCCTCTGCCAAACTGGCATCCTGTAGACCATGTGTCTTGATGTAGGTGTCAATGCCAGAAAAGTTGGCCTGGTCAATCATCGAAAACTCGAATTCTTGCGTTTCGTCACCCGTACTGGGCTGAGCCACGACATTGAGGTTGAATGTTCGCTGGAGCACAGATGTATACGAAATCGACTCGACATTCTCGAAAGCAAAGAAGATCAATGGCTTTTTAAACCCGAACAAGATTCCTGTAGAGAGCAGGAACAGATAGCCTGAAGTTAAGACCCAATTAGTATCATAAACTCAAGGTCATTAGCTGAGAAAGATTTACCTTCTTTGCTACCGCGGAAAGCCTTGACATGATAGGCCTTCTCTCCCTTGCGATGCGCCTCGGGCATGGCGCTCACAAACTCCCTCTCATCCGGACGCACAACCTTCGTCTGCGTCAGGTTGTCGTTGAATATCCGGCGAAGCATACTCTCAGCTGTCTCGCCCTCTTTATTCCCAATCTGCTGCCCAGTTCCTGAATATGCGGCCTTAGCAGGTCCGTCATTTACTGTCCACACCATAGATTCAGGCGCGGGCTCCCCACCAGGGGGCGAATTGACCCCATCGCCAAATTGAGGGATGATGCAAAAGTTGAACTGTCGCTGGTTCTTCTCGGGCACGGGAAGACATAAAACATGTCCTATTCCGAGATCGATAGTCAGTATTCAATCGAAATCGCCAGCCCTTCGCTCTAGGAACTTCCACACTTACGGATATTATCCAATGCAATCCCAAATTCAACCTCCTTTGATGTTTGATTTCTTGCGCGAAGAAAACCGCGCCCGGCGGTCATCTCGAGCGTGAGCTTTTTGCGCTGCGGCATAGCAAAAGACACATCTTGCATGTAGAATTGTAGGGACTTATTCGCCTTGAGATCGGTTGATTGCGCGACGCCCGGAGCATCTCCATTTTGTATTTTTCGTTTCTTCGCAGCAGGGCCGTCGTTGGTTGCCTCTACAGGCTGAAGGGACGTGTCGGGTTTCCTGGCCAGCAGGCTGGATGTATATCTAGCAATATCTTCAAACAGAGGTGTATATTGCGGTGTGGTTCCTATACCGGGGAAGGGTAGAAAAAAAAAAAATCAGCTTCAGAGTTGCTTTTGGTGCTTCGTCGGACTGGACTGTCAACGCACCGATCGCGTCGTAGACTCGTTTCTTGAGAGAGGGTTCGGCGGCGAACGCTTCTTCAATGGCGGGGATATTAACATTATTCACGGCCGGTGAATTTTTGTTGATCGTTGCGAACGCCATCTTGATAATCGACCACAGGCCCCCGGCGATAACAAATCGTATAAACCAAGGGGGGCTAGGGTATTTTGACACTTCGTGAACGTTGAGATGGGGATGGATGAAAGGAAACTCGGGACGGATGATGGTCTTCCCCTGGCGGCCCTCTCGACCCGGAGCGCAATCCAAACGCAATTATTGGCGATAACACCTTGCTCCCTCTGTGGTTATTAACCGGGCAAACAGTAGTTGTATGTATAAGATTAATACATAGTTTTACTCATAGACATCCTCGGTCCTACATGGGCCAAATGAACTAGACTAATTTCATATTGATCCTAATACACTCACGTCCTATGCTACAGTACAGTTGTATACATGCTTGGAAAAGAAAAAAAAAAAAAAATCGGCCACGGTCTTCATGTCAAACCCTTTGTAGAAATCAAGCAGCTGACTTGGCTTTACTTGAAGCATTCTTCTGCATGAAGCGTTCAATAAACTCCGTTGTCTTGTCGTCCATGATCAAGTTCCCGTCAGCATCGCGCTTCGCCTTCATGCGCTCCTCTTTCCTAGCCTTCATCATAGCCAGGAATTCGCCCTTAGGTGTCATCAAAGACCTGCTTTGAAGGTATTCCTTTCTGTATTCCTCCATCTTCTTCGCCTCAACCCATTCGGGGTCATGTCTTGTCCGGTACTTGGAGAACTTGTTTCGGAGTTCATCGAGAACACTGGAGGGGAATGGCGCAGATTGTAATGATGGAACCCAGGTAGGTGTCTCGACCTCCATCCGCAGTGTGTCCCACTCTTCATCCTTCTGCGTTGCGGGTTCACTGCGAGGCCAGGGAATCTCGATGTTTTCGCCGGCAATGTATCGGGTGTGTCTCGGGGTGTCTGTGCCGTATTCTCGCTCAAGAATGGGCTCTCCTCCGTAAACATGTTCGACCAAGACGTCCCGAGTGTTTCCAGTGACAGGGTCGTCGAGAGCAACTACCAGTCGAACATCGTCGATCGGAATTGGCAAGCTCAATGTGTTGAAGGGAGATTTGGAACCGTGTTGTTCGCTCAGCCAGGAAGGGAAAGAGACATCGGCCTGTAGGAATAACATATTAGAACAGGTATGCTCGTAAGAGACGAAGAACACGGGATCCGTGACCGGAGAGGCCGTACCTGGTTAAGTTCCTTCACCATGACCGTTTCATTTGAAGCTTCGACTCGGCCAACCTCATTGATTTTACCTTTGTCCCGCCCTCTGATGATACACACCCGGTCTCCGGCGGCGATGTTGATGTATTTTCGGCGGAGGTGTTCAGGAATAGATGGAGGGTTCATGGCCTGTGGACTCAAAGCTCCAAAGCTGTGTCCTTCAGGCCCAGCATCTCGCTGGGGTGCCAAGGGCCCACGAAGCCAGTCCTCGCGACGTCGTTGTCTCTCACCGCGGATGGCATCGAGTTCCATCCGGTTAAAGGCGAACCGCTGTCTCAACGAGTCCTTGACTTCCTCGCGTTGGGCATTTTTGGTTGCTCGAATCGCCTTTCGCTGGGCTTGATTCCTCGCCAATGCCGTTCTTCGAATAATCTTCTGCATTTTGACTGATGCGGTCCAACAATGGCCGGCTGTTCCACTCGATCATCGGAGGGCCATAGGAAGTTGCTTCGGCTGGAAAATTGCGGCCGCATGCGGTCACGTGACATGCAAATCGGCCACACCAGGGGAGCCAATCAGAATAGACCATTCTTAATGCTGTCGATATCCTAATCAATGCTATTTAGAATACAGCTCTGTTGATGGAGTCAAATGATATTTCCCTACAGGGTTTCCTAATTGCTAGCTTACTTCTTGTGTTGTGTTTTCTATATTGCATTCTTGTAGTTGTCAATGCAGCTTGAGGCCGATGTTTACATTCAGGTAGTGCAGTTATATGGATTCTCTGGACAAATAGTATCCATGGATCATCTAGTAATCAGGTTGGTCCGTCATTGCAGTTTAACAGGGCATACTTTGTTGGTATGATGAAATGTGGTCTCAAACCCACCTGATCTACAATTGCTTCGATCGGTTGCAAAAAGTATGGCGGCAGTGCAGGCATCAACTCGATCACTTGTATTCACCAATGCATCTTTCTGTTTCCAGATATGCGTGAGCTCCTTACTGTTCCACCGAGTCTAGACTTGATGAAATCCGAACCCCATGGGAATGAAATGAGATACACGGAGTAATGACTTTCGGTCTCCCGGATGTATATATTTGACCGAGCCAGTGACAGTGAATCACACCATGGTTCATTAAGATTATGAAATTGGTCAAAGTTACCGGTGCCTAGAAATGCCAATAGTCTAAAAGTTGGAATGCAAAATCAAGTGCTTATATGAACCATGCAACAGGATAATACTGCAGTGGATGGTTAATCCCATGTACTGGCGAGTACAGCCAGTACTGAGTCTGCAGAGACGCTGTTTCTTTCCATTTCAGAATACGCTCAAGCCAATGATGTCAGAGAGCAAAGAGCGCAAGACTGACATGTCGCAGTGTGACTGGATGCTCTGGTTCCAAAAGTGCGAGGACGCTATCAGTGTAAAGTATACCGTACTTCGTACTCCGTATAGGAGGCGGATATCAGCGGTCTTTGGCGTGATATGCATGTGCCGTCAATCAAACACCACTAAGTCTGACCCAGACCGTGGACAGTCAGATCAGAACAGAGAACGAGAAAGCTTCGGATTGTGATTTGGACGAGGCCTGCTGTTGAATCTGTACAGTATCTGTACCGTACATGGATGATCCGTTTGGATGATCTGTGGCTGTGCACCGCCCAAGGTCCACAACCCTTCTGCCTATCAGACACAGCCACACTAATACAGTGATACCACTTGTTCGGGACAGAGTAACTCCGTGATCAAATCATACCAGGGATTCTGCAAAATTGTAAACATTGGTATTTAAGCCAACCCGAATGGGAAAGGGCTGTTTCAGATCAAAATGACGTTGGCCGTTATGTTTTCCGTAATTTGCATGGCACCGCCACATATTTTTGTTGGTAAATAATAAGGAGAAAGAGGATCATATCATCAGATCATCTCCAAGAAAACAGTCGAATACATCATCTGGAGTCGAATCCAGCTGGCTTGAGGAATGATAGCCATCGATGGATGTAATGGAAACTGGCAAGTGGTGACTTGTGTACTTTTGTCTCTCCCTTCTCCTTTTACTACTGTCTCTGTTAATGGAATGCGAATCCACAGCTGCACCACAAGCTTAAAAGAACTAATAATAGCTTATCCAGAATCATAGTCGACTTAAACCCATCGCATCTCAAGCGAGAAATCAATATAGATAGTCACGAATAATATAGCCTCAGTATTTATGGGGTTGTCCCTGGGAAGAATTGAATAAAAAAGAATGAATGTCACGGCTGGAGTCCATTTTTCTGGTAACCAGAAGCTCGTGCGTCCAACCAGTCTTGCGAGACCGAAATTCAACGGAGAGTCCGATGGTCAGGGGAGCACAGACAACGAACAGAAATTGTTACAGATCATGGATGTTCATATTGACCAATCTTTTGGAGCAATCTGTTTGGATACTGAAATACCAAAAATATATATTATTAGAAGTTGCCTGGGATTCTATAAAATAGTAGAAAATACGACAGACATAAGTACATAGTCGTTGCGATCAACCGATAGACCCGAATCCACTGTCCCCTAAGGCGTTGTCCACGTAATTAGACCTGATAGACCACTGGACGCCTAAAATATACAGAGTAAATAGGAGGGGAAAAAGAATATTGAGAATTGATATTATTTTTAACAGTGAATATTATTATTGTTGACTGAAATTGACTTGCAAGTTAATATATCCTGGCAACCGAGATAATAATAAGAGTGGAGTTTTTCATCTGAAAGGGGGTCGAAAAAAAAATTGAAGAGTTAAAAAGAAAAAGAAAAAAAAGAAAAGATGTGAGCGGGACCAAATAAAATACATAGTGCCGTGTACTGAAAGTAATAAATAACCGCAGTAAGTTAGGTACGGAATACCGTGTCGTCAGGGTGGCTTCATACGAAGAACAATACTGACGGTACAAAAGAAAAGGCAGAATTTAGGGGAAAGTCAAAAGAAAGAGAAAAAAAAAATAGACAGAAGAAAGGTAGAAGGAAGTAATATTAAAAATAAAGCATTGTAAGAAATGAAAGAAAAAAATATCAGCCACACCTGTTTTTCAATTGTCGGATACATCCAGAGGTAATCCTGGTAACAATTTCGGCCTGGGAGCCTCAGACGCTCTCACGGGGGAAGAAAGCATCGCCCAGATGAATGAACGAGCCCTGCGCCAGCGCCGATAACCTCTTCCATACAAACGTCGGTCTTTCAACCCCCCATCAACCTTTCTCCATCAACCACTTCCTTGGGTCTTTCTTTTCTGCCTTCTATCCTCATCAACTGAACTCTTCTGCTGGGTTCTGTTTTTCTCTTTCTCTCTCTCTGTGAAATCCTTTTGTCCGCGCCGTTGCGACTACTCCCTGCACCGTATGTGATAACCCTTTTTCCCCCGGGCGCCTGACCTGTCCCTTTCTCTGCATTCTCCCTCGCCGCCATCCATCATCAACTACCGCAGCAGCTTTCCATTTCTTCTCTTCCTCTCTACCCACTATTTATCTGTCGCCTATCTGAGTTACGCAGGTCTCTTGTTATTTGTTATTTGCTGACTCTCGTTTCCTCATTTCAAGATGGCCGAGATCCGCCGCAAGCTTGTCATCGTGGGCGATGGTGCCTGTGGTAAAACTTGTCTTTTGATGTAAGTATTTCTCTTCATTTATACCCATATCAAATGGCCATAAACGGCCTTGATATCAAGAGTTT
Organism: Aspergillus wentii DTO 134E9; assembly: GCF_001890725.1. Classification (NCBI taxonomy): domain Eukaryota; kingdom Fungi; phylum Ascomycota; class Eurotiomycetes; order Eurotiales; family Aspergillaceae; genus Aspergillus; species Aspergillus wentii. Next base: position 1,102,237 of record NW_024467834.1, on the reverse strand, counting down.
CAACAGTAGACTGACTGGGAATTCTTTTGCAGTGTTTTCTCCAAGGGCACCTTCCCTGAGGTTAGTTCCCTTCATCATCATCTCCATCATCTTCATCGTCGTCAGCCTTCCAACAACGGTCTTTTTCCATCCGCACCCTGATAATTCAATCTTCCTCGGATGATTTGAATCTACAAGCCCATATACATCTGCCATATCTGTCTGTGTCATGTTATATTGACCCCAATCTTTCAGGTCTACGTCCCCACCGTCTTCGAGAACTACGTCGCCGATGTTGAGGTCGATGGCAAGCACGTCGAGCTCGCTCTTTGGGATACTGCTGGTCAGGAAGATTACGACCGTCTCCGTCCTCTTTCATACCCCGACTCTCACGTCATCTTGATCTGTTTCGCGGTTGACTCGCCAGACTCCCTCGACAACGTCCAGGAGAAGGTGGGTTCCTGCATCATTGCTTCCAAGAGGAGAAGAAAACGCTGGAGATAAACGGTGATTTCTAATGTTGAAACATGATGCTAACGACGTATACAGTGGATCTCTGAGGTTCTCCACTTCTGCCAGGGACTTCCCATCATCCTTGTTGGCTGCAAGAAGGATCTCCGTCACGACCCCAAGACCAACGAGGAGCTGCAAAAGACCTCCCAGAAGCCCGTTGCCTCCGAGCAGGTATGTCTACACCAATTCCCAGTTCGATTATTGTGCTTGCCACTGACTCGTGTGTTCTCCAGGGCGAGGAAGTCCGCAAGAAGATCGGTGCCTACAAGTACCTCGAATGCTCTGCACGAACCAACGAGGGTGTTCGCGAAGTCTTTGAGTCTGCCACTCGCGCCGCCCTTCTGACCAAGAGCCAAAAGAAGAAGCCCAAGTGCTCTATCCTGTAAACTAGTTTTTGTCTCCTTCGCAAGGTCTTTTTAAGCGGAGATTATATCAACGGATAAGCGTCTCGAATATTTGGTTGTTTCTTTTCTTTTCTCTTTTACTACTCAGAAGGGGTCTTCCTTTGGCGTGTCATATGTGCCTGGATGCGAGTGGATAATGTTCAATTACGGGCACATGAGCTTTATGGGATTATCTGGCTATGCAGTTGGTCGACTTTCTTATTTTGCAGGATTTGTCTAGGGAGGCGTTATCTTCAATAACCGTGTGGGTTTTCTTTTCCAGCTCTCCATAGGGCCTACCGGGTGATTCGATTACTATGGCAAAATACCCTCCCTGGCTGGCAGAGAAGGGCCATCACTACTCGAACAGAGCAGACCGGGAATGAGCAACTGAGGATGGCGTTTTCTCGCGTGTGTCCCGTCAATTTTTCTCGGAGGGTTTGATCAAGAAGGTCGGGAGCTTCGTGATATGATAGATGATTCCTATCACATCAGGTGTCTCCAGCAAAGAGTTCTTTTTTCTTTTTCTTTTCGGTTGAGAGAATGCATGGAATTATCTTCTATTCTTGGGTCTTTCTTTCAAGGTCAGCCCTGGTTCACTGTCAATGAGGCCATCTCGAGTTCGGCGAGATCTACAGCCATCCCAGGGTCATCCATTAAATTCTCATCTAGTTTTTTGTATTGCCTGCCTGTGTTCCATCACCACTTCCCCAGTTCTTTGTTTCTCTGACTATGATCTATCTGCATTTATTATTGTTTCCCATACTCCCAGACAAGTTATCATGTTACTGAACACATACACATCCCATGACTTAGTTAATTCCAGTTGAAGAAATGCATACAAATAATTTCCCGTTCGTTTTTGTCAGTGAAAGACCCATCACCATGCAGCTTCGTAGCTTCATCGACGTCGAAGTCAATAGCCCCGATGCATATCAATAATCGTATTGGAAGATAGGGACTGCACGAATGCTTGACGTGTATGCAAATTAGCAGGCAACGATGGAACTAGATCAGTCAACAAATATAAATACATCAGGGGGCGAGCAATAAAAAGTGGAACTCGATTAAAATCCAAAGTGGCGGATCATTTCCCTGGCGTGTTTATTCATAGTAACAATAGAACACAATAAATAAATGATAAGAAGCTATACGAATTAGAATAAAAAGATTTAGTAGATGCCCTCTTAAGGAATTCTGTCTAGAGGTCGAGCTTGGATTGTAGCAACCGAGTTTCGTTTATCTTATCCCTGTATTAGAGGTAACTATTATAAGCAACTTTATCTAATAAATAAAACTCGGGCTTTACTGATTCAAACGCAATAAGCCCTCGATATACCGCCGAGCATCGAGACCCAGTCCTTCAACCAGCTTCCCTGGTCCCATGTCAGCGCGAGACGCCTGCAGTCTGGGGGAAGCGCCGCCAAGATCTCGCAGGAACCTCGCACCGCTGCCGTTACGTGAATGACTGGCTGCAGGGACATGGTCGCTGGCTCTTCGTATTACAAACGCTTCCTGCGGTGCAGGGCTATTCATGTCGGTGGGGACCTCGTCGTCGGTGATGTCTTTATCGGTGGTGGGGGGTTCGGAGAGACGAACCCAGACCACCCACCAGCCGCGGTTAGTTTTGCACGTTCGTTCGAGTTCCAGAGGCCGGGATCTGGTTTCAGCGTAGGTGCTGAGGAGTCGGTGGTGGATGTTGAGACTTTCGACTCGTGACCAGGGTGGTGGTGCGTTGGGGTCTCCGGCATTGGCGGCTGGGTCTGGGATATTCGGGATCGAGGATCGGATTGTGAGGTTTGATGGATCGTAGACAAGGTCGTAGACTGGTTGGTTCTTGATTGAGAATCGCTTGTTGGAGTCAAAGGTGTTCTCTGACATTGATATCCGTTGTGCTGCATTTGCGGGCGACGTGGAGTTTGAAAGCGATTTCTGGAGGGGGGCTAATTGATGTTGGATGTCATTGTAGAGCGAAGGTTCAGCCAGCGATGGCGTTTCTGTATCAAAAAGGAAAGTGAATATGAACGGTTGGTGCTGTTGTCCCGTGTTAGCTTCCATGGTCTGGCCAGACTCTGCGAAGCACATACCACATAAACTACCGCCTGTAGCTTCTTTGAACCTGAATCATGAGTCAGTCATCGCTACTATTGATCCTGGGGGACCGTGGCGCCAAACCAGTTGTGTTTTCATCTGAAGGGACCACGCGGACATGCAAGGTCCGCTGCACTATTCCATCGCTCGGGCTGCTCTGGGGATCTTTTACTGTGCTGTTGTCCCTCGTGGAATGATCTTTCGGCTTTCCCTGATCGTTGCGTAAACCGATGATGAACTTTCCCGTGTTGTGGATTTTGGGCTTAATGTCCTCTTTAGTGTCTTGGGTCTGAGATGCGTCCCCTTCATTGGGTTGCTTTGTATCGGTAGAAGAGGTATATTGTTGGGAAACACTGGGTGCGCCCTCTTCCTTCAATGCCGCAACGCGCGGATGCGGACTAGGGGTTCCCGACGACAGACTCCAAGACGAACCATAGCCCAGAGTAAGATACTTCATAAATGTCTCAGTCCCAAAGCCAGACCAGTCACTGCCACGCTCACTTGGTGCAGGTGAGCTTTCGCCGCTCGTTTGAGCGCTATCTTTTCCATCTATGATTTGGGGAGGCTGCGATGTCCCCATCACGAGTGGGCGAGGTATCCCGGGGGAGAAATTGCGATCAGGGGTTGGTACCTGAGAATCACTGGCAGGCCTGGATGAGGTGTTGGCGTCTTTGGAAGACAGTCTTCCTCGCTGTCTTTTCTTCCGTTGTCTTTGACGTCGGGGCGATTTTGGGTCTCTACTGACTCCATATGCATCATCGCCATTCCTGTAGATCCACTCCATCCACTGGGAGACACGGACCAGAGATGATCTTTCTATGGCACCCACACCTGAGAATATGACACCATCCGAAGGCCGAGGAAAACCATCTGACCCAAGCCACAGGAGCTCATCATCCTCCGTCTTATTTGGATCTTCAATGTTCGTAGCTGGGTCGCCAAACCTCGAGACAACCAGGTCCACAAGACCCTCCGTTCTGAACACAAAGTCCTCTAGCACTTCTCTTTCACCACTTCCCCATTCTTCTTCCCCAACGCCAATCCCAAGCTCACCCCCGGCAGAAAGTTTGATGCCGTTGTACATGTCAACAGCGGGGTTCCCGCTTAAGAGGACCTCCCAGCTCCACGCAAATCTCTCCCAGAAACGCTCAAGAAGACCGCAGAATGTGAGCCTGCCAACGCGCTGATAAAATTCCTCAAGCGTAAAGTCATGGTGAAGCAGGAATATGGAATAGGCGCGACGAAGTTGCTGGATCAAGAGGTGCGGGGGGCACATTTCCCTAGAAGAATACTGGAAAGAAGGAGTATCTGCAACATCGCGCTGCGCTGAAGATCCACCAGTAGATTCAGCTGGAAGCCGCGTGAGGTCAATGGACTGTCGCGATCTCATCAGTATCCCAAGCTAGACAATTGATCGCAAGCAACACACACAGCTAAAATCCACCAATTTTTCTCTAGCTCATGAAGAATAACCCGCGACCGATCTGTTTCCACATAATCAACTGCCTTTCCACCTGAGAAATTTCTAGCAGTACTAGTTCAGTACATGATTGTTGCAAGACTCTGACGTAGCGATGCCCACCTAGCAAAGTTCACCATACCCTGCGCCAGTCCGATCTGGCGCAATCGCCTGTTCCACTCATCCTTGTATTCATCGTCATCATTTTCTGCAGCAGAGCCTTCGATCCGTCGCAATCGATTGGACCTGGAAGTATAGAACACGACTTGGTCGTTGAGCGTTTCGTCGGTCGGACCGAGGAGAGGGTTATAGATCGCGAGGAAGGAAAGTTGCGCTGGAACTACCGAAGCAAAGTCGCTCTCTGGCATCGCATCGTCAAGATGTGCCTAGTTCACCGTAGAGCGGCACAATAGTCGAGAATGATGACCTTCTTCGTCGACCAGCCTGGTATCTGCTGATGTGACATCGGTGACATCACGTGCTTTATCGATAGATCGGCGGCCGACAAAGCTCCCCAGAGCTTCGAGAGTCCCACGAGGCTGGATGTCGAGAGCACAACAGCCAAAACCATGTTTTTCACTGGAGGAATTGGAGTATTCTGTGTTTACAGAAGAGCGCAGACTTGTCCTAGTTTGAAGCTACGGTTTCTGTCGACAAAGGCACACGAGCCACTCCGGATATTGTTCTGCGGCTCCGATGAGTTCAGCATAGCTTCTTTGAGAGCTCTCCATGAGGAACATTTAAAACAACCGGATCGAATCTCTTCCATTGATGTCGTTTGCAGACCAGGAAAAAGGGTTGGAAGAGGACTGAAGAAAATCCGCGAGGGTAATTCCATCACTACTGTTTAATATAAGTTGTGATCTAATGTGTCGTTCTTTAATAGTTCCGATTAAAGCAGCCGCATCGAAGCTGTCTCTTCCAATTCATGAGATCGACACTTTTAAGGGCTGGACGGTAATATATCATACACGGACCAGTTGATATTTTACTGACAGTGCTAGCCACCTATGCTTTCTGGAGGCCCTATCAATCTAATAGTGGCCGTTTCTTTTGGGCTGTTCGTACCTCCTCGAATTCTCAACGGTGCCAAATACGGAGGATTAAATGTTCACCCCTCGTTGCTTCCAGAGTACGTATAGAAGCTGAATTGGATAAGCGTGAGACCTTTTTTGACAGATGTTATTCAGTTTCCGTGGTCCCGCACCGCTACACCATACCCTCCTAGCCGGTAGAACCAGGACCGGCATCTCGTTGCAGACTCTACATTTGAAGCACTTTGATCATGGTGTCATCCTTAAGCAGACACCATCTCCTGGATTTGAAATACCAAATCCCAACTCGTGTACAGTCCCAGAACTCTTAAATACTGTTGCGCCGAGGGGAGCACAGATACTTGTCGAAGGTATCAGGGATGGGCTTTTTGTTCCACCTCTCAAGGATGCAGGCTGGAGGGCCTCTGAAGGACAGGAGGGCCTGGTTCATGCAGCCAAGATTACGCCAGAGGACCGACATATCAACTGGGCAAACTGGACTTGGGCGGAGATAAACAGGCGAAACCGTGTCTTGGGCCCGCTGTGGACCAAGGCCCTTGTGTCCACTGAATCTCCAAACGGGTCTACCTTTCAACACAAGAGAGTGATCATCACAGAAATGGAGGAAGTCACTCCGCCCGCGGGCTGTGATGCATTCTCTCTTGTTCCTGGCTTGCCATTTGTGAATGGCGTTCGTCCATTTGAACCTCGACAAGAAAAGGGGCTTTATGTATTCACGCAAGATGGGAAATTGATACGCATACACCAGATGAAGGTGGAAGGAGAACAAAATACAGATGGGCTTCGAGCGGCCCTCAAAGCACGGATGATCGGCGATCGAGTATTTCACTCAAATGCTGGCGATTATACCCCTTCCTACAACCCTCTTCAATGACGGCAACAAATGGAGTCTGTAATATATGTACTTTTACTAACAAAATGATACCAGCCGCAAGCAGTTTTCAATATAAATCGTGTTAAATGTACTGAGCACCACGGCAGTAATCAAGAGCATCTGCCACAGATAAAACACAATCAATCGACGTTTACCTAATTGCAAAACCGGAATCTTTGAAAAATCAGTCCTGTAGTATACCAGATTTTTTTTAATTTTTTTTTCCCGAAAGCGCTTACCGATTTGTATCGACTGGCCTGTCATGGACGAGTTTTTGGCCAGCATTACATATGCATTAGCTGTGTCCTCCACCTCGGGCTGATGGCCATTTGGTCAGCATATAAATGGATGACTTGAGGGAAAGAGCTTACCACTTTGTTGAGAACGGCCATATCCTTGTAGAGCTGGACTTTTTCGGCGGGAAACCGTTGGCCCTGTTGTGATATTAGCCTTGCTACTAGCTTCGCTTTTTCACCCGGACGACAAGCTTGATATGACGCGCTTGAGGTAACGACTTACCCATTCAGTGAGCAGGAGACCTGGCAGGACAGCATTGACACGAACTTTGTTGCCCTGTGTTTGCGCGAGACACTTCATGAGATGCAGTCCTGTTTTGCTATTAGAAGGCTATATTTGCTATTGAATCTCGGGGACTTTACCTGCAGCCTTTGTCACGGAATATGGCATGCTACTCCCCGACGGTGTAACTGCCTGGTGCAGAGAGTGAGCTTTTGAGTCACCCATTTACCTTTGATTCGTTTCACTTACCGCTGTGGACGAAGTAAGAAGGAAAACACCACCTTCGGGGTTTGCGTTAAACGTCGGCAAGGCTTCTTTGAAAAGATGCAAGTTGCTCTTGACGTTGACGGACCAACACTGTTATCGAATGTGAGACAACCACTACATACAAGAGCCTGGGAGTGGTTGGCCTCCTCACCTTGTCCCAATCCTCTTCGTTCGTTGCATTCAAGTCGGCGAATAGAGTCATTCTGGTCCAACCCTTGCCTAGATGTCAGTAACTGACAGCTAGAATTCTGGCATCTGACCTACCGCGTTCGAAACTAGAATATCTAGGCCACCCAATTGCTCGATTGCAGCCTTAACTGTGTTGGTACAGTCGCTTTGGAGACCTGCGTCCTAAATCATACATAGTCATGAATGAGCGTGATACACGTATTGAAGGCATTGGGTATTCAAAGTCATAAATGCCACAAAACATATCTAGAAAGCGAAAAGAAGAGGGACATACACCCTGAATGATGGCTGTCTTCACATTATATTGGGCCTGGATTTCAGATGCGACCTTCTCGGCTGCTTCTTTATTCGAGACATAATTGATGGCGACATTGCAACCCTCAGATGCGAATTTCTGGGCTACGAGAGCTCCCAGTCCTCTATCGTTCCATATTAGTATCCAATAAACCGGATATTCAAGATGAAGACCAATTTCGTCAAGGAAAGCCAGACTTACCGGGAACCCGCCGTGATAAGGGCATTTCGACCTTGCAAAGAGTATGACATAATGACTGACGAGCGTATATATTTAGCGTCCTTTAGAATGTTGCGATCAGCCGAAGAGCAATTGTCTTTGATCAAGGGCAATATTATCACTCACATTCAAAAAAAAAAAAGCTGTTAGATGCTGGCGAAGCACTGAGAGAATTACGAATCAGTCAAGCGGGGTAAGAGAGCCGATGCATGCATGTACAGAGTGTCAATCAGTCCATCACTCGGAATTATTCCGGTATCTCGGTAGGAAACGATTTGCATGTGCAATGATACGATCAGGTGGGAGGTGATTGTCAAGCTGATCTACAGAGTACATATGAGAGGTACAGCGAATAGAGTGAGGGGTTGATCACATCCCAGGAACCAGCCAAACAGCGAATAGTCTTGGTGTTGACTGTCAAGATATCGGAATCATCTCGCAAAGTACCTTTCGGTATTTTAATTGTTCAATATTTTACAAGTCTTTGAAATATATTATCGACAAAGCTAGCAAGTTAGCTGGAAACGTCCTGCGATTCATCTTTTAATCTACCAGCGCGCCGACGTATTCGGTCTTCCTCATCCCTTTCCAAGCCCTCTTCCCTTCTAATGCGGGCCATTGAACGAGGAACCGGTCGGCAAAAGGGAGTAGGATTTTGCCCGAGAGACTCAGAGTTGTGACCCGGGCCCAGGATTCTACAAAAATGGTACGCAGCTGGAAATCCAGGGGCGTCGACCCTTGTCCTGTTTTTGGCGTGGTGTTGCCAATCAGGAAATGACATAGACGGAGAAGTTTCGCAGCCAGTATAATACAGACTGCGGTCGCAGGGCCATTTGTGAGAATCACGTCCGGATACAAAGAACGGATGTGTTGAGGAAGTGATTTCTGATCGGGATGAAGCCCACGTAGCACAAGAAGACAGGCCCAAAATGACTGAAGGGTGGACAGAGGCGCTGTTAAATAGGACTGGTGAACGCGACGTGCCCGTGGGACGGTTATAATGGCGTAGGGTTCTGAATCATTCTGGCTTTGGATCTGCTTTTTCTGTTTACCCCATTCCCCACCGTTCAAGAAATTCGCTTCGAACTCTACAGCCTTTGTAGCACTGAAGTTGTCCCCTGAGCTGACGACATAGGTACGATAGGTATATACGGACGAATCGAACTGCATGCGCCGTAGCATGGAGAACATCTCAGCGGTATGCCCGCCGCTGCCTAGGACAACAAGCAGATGGGTGGGGGTATGTTTCGAGCGACATTTGGGGACTTCGGTATTCTGCGACACCGAAAGAGCACGTAGGAGCAACTGGCCGCATCATCAGATTAGCTTGCTTTGGCTGAGTAGACAATCAAGGTTGTGCTCACGAGAATTGCAGGTATACCAGTCGCAAGCGCAAGGACAAGAACCCAGAAGCTGATGATTATCAGCACCTGACAGAGAGTCATGATGTTGACTTGATCGTTGCCAACGAAGCACTGGCTCTAAACCAGGGAATATTCAAAGACGTAGGGAATAAAACTGTGTTAGTCACTGTCTTGTAGTTTCAGTGTCTGATTCATTCATCGCTTGAAAGACCCAGTGGTGTCCTTTTGGAGCAGTTTGTACGTGGGTATTTGGCGTAGAAATGGGTCCTTTGCACCTGATCATTCCTTGAACTGAAGACTGCACATACAGACAAAAATAAGACACTGTCTGATGCTCTGGTCAGCGTTGAGTCCAGCTGGTCTGCAACTCCTTGAGTGTTGAAGAGTGATTTGGCAACTGCGACGCTTTTCTTTGGGGGATGGCACGTGGTCCGTGCAGCTCGGGGATTATTTTCTGTTGTCGTCTTAACTCCCGGTAGCAACCAAAATACAGAATCATCAGCAGAAGCCCCATTGCAATAGCCCATGGGTTGATCTAGTCATCAAAAAACACGTTGCTTTGTATTATATTGCGCCTCTGACATGAAATGGCACCTATTTTTCAGAAGCGACTGAGCTGTTTCTACTGTGGGGGTCGCTCTGCCCAAACTGACAGAGGACCTGTCCGCAAATGGCGCTGCACGCATTGCGAAGCAGTCAACTACCTGGACGAGGTAAGGGTGCCCTGTCTTGCTTATCTAGAGGATACATAGATAACCATACATTTGCAACTGGTTGTAGAAAGGGGAAATCACCGACCCTCCCGCTGCAGAAACGAACCCAGATGTATACGGCCCAGGAGCGTCGAGCCCACCCTTTGAGTCGACCGATTTTACAGGGACTAGCCTTTTCTGCGCCCAATGTGTCCGCAATCAGCATCTGTTCACGAGTACTTTGGCCTCGTACTTTCCTTCCCCCGAAGACCCCACATACAGTGCCTACGAACGAGAATACCCCAGCTTTCGACAGAACATGGAAGAACGGTACCCGCAAGTATGCGCCAAATGTGAACCCCGGGTGAGGGACCGTATTCGTCAGGCAGGGTATGAAGCAAAGTCGGATCATCTTCGACGCATGATGGACAGGAGCAAGGCGGGAAGAGCATCCAGACAGGCACGAAACCGGAACTGGAGGAGTTTGCTTGTTTTTGCGGGTGCCGTCGGCTACTGGGGAAGTGCTGCGGGCCAGCTTGCCTGGGATATACTAAGTGCTTTGAACACTGGCGAACCACTGCGGGACTCAGACGGATCTTCACCGGTTCCATCCCTAGCATCATGCGCCCAACAGACTTTGCAGCTTCGATATGCGCCGAGTAATTGCTTGATGGACCTAACACCACATGCTGGATTGGCGCTTGTTGCAGGCATCCTTTCACTCTGGTGGAACCCGAAGTTGCGGTTCAAGGTCGAAGGAAGAGGCGGCCGTTTTGTTGGGTTGGGAGAGTATTATCAAGTGCAACTCATCGTTATGGTGGTCCGATGCGTGTTTTGGGGCGTGCTTAAGGATCCTTCTTCAAGTGGTCTCGAATCGAGTATGCTACCAGGATTGCATTTGTTTATGATCGTCTTCACGGTTCTGGTAAGTGATGCCCAAGGTCTGTCTTCATTTTTGAGACAAAGCCACTAACGTCAAATTCTAGTCTATTGCCATCTCTCGGCGTGTTATCCAGTATGATACTCGTCCCTTGGTGTCATGGTCAGAATTCGACACTCCAGCAGTGACGCCGCGCCGGAAGCCGGAAGCATCGCAAGCACAGTCAACTGCCAAAAAGGAGCCTTTTGCGGTAATTAATGAAGACCTTCATCAAAGCGTCCAGCCTTTTCCACTTGAGAAACTCGCTACTCCCCGGGCCGCTCTTGAAAGGGAGCCGGCAATTCCTCCTACCCCTCCTCCAGAAGTGGATGATATGGATTGGACGCCTTCGTTACAGCGCGAAATTCGACCAACCATTAGTGTCCACCAAAGGGACCAAAAATCTGTTCTCGATGGTCCCATGCCTTTTTACGGCTCACTCCCTGCTGCACCAAAACCTCCATCATGGAATCTTCGCACCCAGCCTTCTCAGAAGCCCATTGAGCAGGTTGTCGAGCGTAATCCATTCCACCGTGCCCCGGCCCAGTCTCCAAGCGCATGGCAGCGCAACCCTGGGCGTCCTGATGTATTTGCGCCCCCGAAATTCTTTCCTATGACCGATCATGTCGCGTCAACCGGACTGGAAAGCTTGTTTGATCGGGCTTTCACCATAAAATCAGCAGAGGATGAGGGAAAAGAAGACTGGAAGCAGAAAGTGCCACAAGTGGACTCTCAACACCGGACAGACATGAGAAATCTTCTTCTTTCCCAGTATCTCCGATTGGGATTACTTCTAGCATCTATTCTTGCTTGGACTCTCTCTCAATATGGACTCCTCTCGGTACCTGGAAATTATATCGAAGTGGCCTCATTGGGAAGCGCAAGTCTCATTGCCGGATTTGCTCTTCTAGAGGTATTGAAACGGCCTATTGTGCAGTGGAACGGGATGGAGATTCTTGTCTACTTTGCTGAACTCGTGGCGGCTGTTCATTTGGGGGGCAACCTTCCTCGTGTCTCCTTCGAGAGAGAATATTTTGACAGGTACGGGAAACTGCTTCTAATTTTCATGGCTGCCCAGGAAGGACTTGGTCTTCTTGCCATTTTGCGAGCTGCTCCAGCCAATGGCGAGAATTCTCGGTCCCAACAGCCAAACCATACCCAGTCGAATCAGGCACACTCTTCGGGTCAAGATGTTTTCACGGACTCACCCATGGCGAGACCTGGTAACCTTTTGGAGAACCAGTCTTTCCATTCTCAGCCATCTGTGCCCCCTCTTTCCTTCTCTTCGACTGCTGCTGGATCTGGTTTCTCGCCTGAATCGTCTGGGTCGCCATACCAAGTAGGATTACCCTACAACCAGGGATTTAGCGGGAATCATAGTTTCAGTCTAAACAGTCTCAAGGACAATGAGTCTGATGTGTCCGACCCGTTAGATCGTGACTCTGACACAGAAACCACTGTCACGACAGCCACCACTGCTACGAATAATACCATTCGGAATATCAGATATGGGCGGAATGTCAATGAGAACTTTTTCTCCCCGAAACGATCTGAGCTTGGACCGGGTATTGGTGGGCTGAGTCTAGATGATAACAAGCCTCACCGACGAGTAACTCGGAGCCAAACCCAGAGGCGACAGCAAGGGGATGGATTCCGCAAATACCCAGTCAGGGGGCTCGATTAACCTTCTGGATTTGCTTTCTATTCGTTTATACGATTGTCTTTTTCTCAACTCTGTTGGGTCTTCTGCCTGTCTTTGTTACTGTTTCTTTTGTTTTGCACCATTATGGAGCAAGGGGCATTTTACTTGTTGGACATTGTCATTTTTCATTCTTTCAGATTGAGATATTCGATTGCATTTTGTGTGTTGTTTGGGATAATAGGTGTGAAAGAGCGAGGTTGGATTCTTCTGCATGCATTATACCGTCTCTCCCTGTTTTTGATATCATCTCTTATTTTCTCGGGAAGCATTGTACATAACGAAACTAGAACATACGAATTTTATGACATACTAGCATTATCAGTTTATCATTTTATACCAGAATAAGTCCTGCATTTACTAAATGTATACTTTAGCAGTATCATGCACCAAACCCACCAGCGATAGCAGCTTCATTGTGTTACACACTCTCTACCCTAGTCTCTGTAGCAGCATTGCTCTTGATATCATCTTCAGTCGAGACCCTCTTTGTGTCGGTTGATTTGCCATTGACAGGTGCAGTAATACCAAAAAGCTCGTCCATTTTCTCAAGAGAGAGGCCTGTTAATCGGTCAGTAAAATGGACCCTACTAGAAGGGGTAGCTTGGTTCATTACCTTTTGTTTCTGGGATGAAAAACCACACAAACACTCCCATGGAAAAGCAGAAACAGGAAAATATTATATAAGTTCTACATATAGAGTTAGCATCTGGTTATGCTTGAGGACTGAAGGGATATCAAGAAAAGACAAACTTACCCATATCCATTCGCACCAACCGTGGCCAGCATATTTGGGACTGCTCTAGCCACTACAAAGTTGAAAAGCCATTGTGTAGCCGCTGCGAACGAGACATTGAGAGACCTTAGACGAGCCGTAGGGATCTCGGCGACATAGATCCAGCACACGGGACCCCAGCCGAATTGGAAGAAGGCAGCGAAGAGGAAAATACAAACGAGGGCGACGTATCCAGCAGGAATGACGGGCTGGCCTTCCACGGGAGGGGCTATACGGACATAGAGACCGATATAGAGCATGGCAAGACCCTGGGCAACGGAGGTCCAGAGGAGGGATCGTCGTCGTCCGAGGGAGTCGGCAACGAAGACCAAAAATATGCCACAGCCGACCATCTTGACGATACCGTAGACACCTGTGGCAAATAGGTTGGTTGCATTGCCGGTGACGCCTAGGTTCTTGAAAATTTGAGGAGCGTAGTAGTTGATTGCGTTGGTTCCCGTCATCTGCTGGCAGACCATCAGGAAGACACTAATCATCGCTCGCTTCCTGTTTCCAGGAATCACCCACATCTCCTTCATCAGATCCCAGAAACCGGAGCCACCGACAATCTGACGCTCTAGTTCAAGCTGGTTGACGATATCCTGGAACTCGTTCTCGACATAGGGGTGAGTAGAAGGTAGACTTCGTACTCTAGACAGAGTGGCCCTGGCATCTTCCCAGCGGTCTTGCTTCGCCAGCCAACGAGGGGACTCATTGCATAATAGCATGCCCAATAACAGAAGAAGTGCCGGTAGAGCCTGCATTACCAAGGGAACCAGGTACATGGCAGCGCCCTTAATATGAAGCAATGAACCATAATTGATCCAAAAAGCAAGCATGATTCCTGTGGTGATAAAAAGTTGATATAACCCCGTCAACATGCCGCGAATAGCTCTGGGGGCATTCTCCGAAACGTATAGTGGGTTGACCATTGAGGCAAAACCGACCCCAAACCCGTTAATCAGCCTAGGAAAAGTAGGTCAGATCTAGCCGGTGACATGAAAAAGGATGCTCTCAAGGCTCCCTTACCTTCCAACGTACATAGCCTCCAAATGACCGCTGGCTGCAACCTGCATGACGACACCAATGATGGCGAGGATAGATGCCAGTATTAGACAGAATTTCCTTCCCCATTTCTCGGCCACTGGAGAGGCAATGAGAGCACCAAAGAAACACCCTGCTTGCAGTGTGGATACAATATTGGCAGACAGGTTTGCCTCTGCTACGTCGCTGAGGCCTTGCAAGCCGTACTTGCTGGGGATATGTCAGGAGCTGCTTGATGTAAAACAACTAAGGCAGAAGCTTACTCTTTAAAGGGATCCATGGTGAGGACTCCCCCGATAATCCCAGTTTCCATACCGAAGAGCATACCACCAAAACATGCCTGCAACTGAGCATGAGATTTTGTCTCGATCTATTTTCCTGGGGAAGGGACTGACCGAGCATGCGAGCATGTAGACTCTCCAACCATAGATCTCTTTCGGATCGGATCGCATCGCATCATTGCGAACGATTAAACTGAGAAGTCCCGGCATACTTACAAAGTGATCTCCACCAAATATATGTTGTCTGTAACTAACAAAGCAGATAGTGTTGTAATTGACAAGATTCTCTTAACTGAGCCCAGCCTAGATTTGAGAGAGAAAAAAGAAAACAAGAAGGACTATCTGACAGAGCCTGTCTACCGTAGTTCCCAGCGGTACCAAGGCAGAAGACAGGCGGGATATTATATTTGTATCCCAGGCCGTAGGTGCCTATTAAACAAGAAGAGACGATATGCTCGACGACTGGAATATCGATCTCTGAATCAGCAGTTCTGGCGGATTAGAGAGACAGACTTTGCCAACCACGGAGAAAATAGAGCGAGAAAACAGTCAAAAGAATCCACGAATCCCATTGAGCAACGGGACGACTAGTTTTCAGCTTGTGTTGCCGAGGCCGCTTTGAGCTCGTGGCCTGGATGTGTTTGCGGAAGCCATGGCTCTGCTGGAGAGAAGGTAGAGTGGGGGTGGAATTGTCTTGTCGAGGAGTTTTCAGCCTGTCGGGAGAAAGATAGGATTAGTTCCATGGTAATTCTTTAGGGAAGTTGGGTGGTGGGATAACGACCTTACTTTGCCTCTGGGCTAAGACCAGAAGGCCAGCGCCATGGGCCATGAATGTTGGGATACATTGCAAAGTAACGAATAGAAGCAGACCGATCAGTGCTCACCTGGCCATTTAGAGCCTGGCTAGTATCTGGATTGATGCAGACGGGATAGAAAGACAGCCAAGAGAGAGAAAGATGGCGGGATCATGAAGGTCATTCGTCCAGGGCAGTTGGACAGGGAAGAGAGGTGACATTTGCGGGGAAGCAACACATCATCGACTGGAGGATCTGCGCGCGGAGAATACGAGTCACGTTATGGGATATAGATTACCTGTCAAAGCAAAACACACCCATGTCTAGGTAGTATCTGATGATCAGGAAGAGGTGTTATTCAACCTGGTGCCACTGGGATCTCAGTCAATCTCTAAAACAATGGTCTTCCATAAATTCAGCTAGAACTACACGAGTCCATCCAATCAAGCCCTAATTATCGGCTTCTATTCTTTTCCACAGCCACTCTGGAATGGGTGGCTTTTGTTCCCAATCCCTTGGCCACCTTTCCTGCCAACTATTGCCATCGCCGGCAGGCAAAGCAAAGACTGCCGTTGCAAACCAGCACTGGGTCCCGGCTCCCAGACGTGCCCCCAAAGATGGTAATAGAGTACGGCCGTGCATGAGATTTGAATTAGGATCAGCCAGTACTGTTTTTCCTTCCCGATAAACGGCTGGCTGAAGTTCAACAATGCCTACAGCACCCGCAGAGGAAACGGTGAGTGCACGGCGAGGCTCCTGCATCGTTCCCTCTGAAGAGCTGCTTGTCAAAGGCCCCAGAATTCGACCGTTGTCATGCCGACATCCGTAAATGGCAAATGCACCTTCAGAAGTCAACAGTTCCCGCCCCGTACGCACATGATGGGCACGAAGATGCCAATTTCCCCATCCTTCTACTGTTGGGATAAGGAAGGTCTCAATCTCGACATCAGGCCATGGTTTCCAGCTAGAGACCAAGATAGGCACATTGTTCTGCCATTCAAAGCGAGCGTCAATAGCAAGTCTGCGTGTTTTCCAGATTTCCCCTTCATCATCTGAGAGAGCAAGCATACTGTCTGGTGCATGTTGCTCCAGCTGATAGGACCCAGTTGGCACAGAGTATCCAAAGGAGGAACTATATGCGAACTTGCCGTACTTGGCGTGAGTGGCCTTGAGTGGATAGTGACAGGCCTGCCCGGAAGACAACAGAAATGAATGCCCTCCGCGACGAATGGCGATGTGCTTGGGGTATCGTAAGGCTGCTATTTCTGGAAGACTAGAGGAAGGATAGGGCTCCTCCTTAGTCGCCCAGAATGGGTGCGATTCAGGCAGCAATAGCGGAATGAAAGACAAGCAACACCAGTATGGGGAGCCCGGGGAGTTATAGTTTTCCGTGAGATACATGTTGGCATAAGAATATCCGAGGTTAAGGGTTCCATCGCTATTGAAGATATCTTCCTGGGTAGCCCACCAGCGAAAGTGTCGCAATAAAAGACCTTTGATGACACCCCAAGTAAGAGGTGCGGCAAGCTCAACATCAGCGAAAGCCAGAGCTCCCCAGAAGCCGACCATTGCGAATCGATATGTCATGGATCTCCCAAAAGGAATGGCGCTTCCTGTGAGTACAATGGCATGGAAATTAGTATCCTGGGTAAATGTGTTTTATCACTAATGGAAACATATTTTCACTAACCATCCGGGTCGAAATAATGCACAAAGTCCTTCGCGAAATCCCTTGCACGGTTTCGGTATCTACCTGCCCTCTCTGGGTCGAAATCTACTGCCAACTTCGAGTAGAGAAGTTGCAGGAACTGGATAGCAAAAGAACCTGAGTAGTAATCCATTTGATGGTGACTTTTTGGCCCATCATTGCTCCAGCCACCGCCAAGATGGAAAGTATCCAGATGATCCATATCGGTCTCAATGCGTGACAGAGAATAGGGCGCCCCGTTCGTCCTAAGACCGAGATTTGCAAACACCCGGAACCATAGCCTGTATAAGATATTCGTTGTAAGAATACTTGTTACAGTCCTTCAGGTGGAAAGAAGCCAAAAGAAAAAAACTACTTACCAATTGGTATTTGGCATCTCTCGTGCGTTAATGCTAGCCAGCCAATTCGCAACGTTCTCCTTTTGTTTATCCGTCAAGGGATCCCAGAAGAAATGCGGTGCAACAGCTAGAGTAAACCCTATAGGGCACATTTCAACCATGCGCTGATCAATATCTTCAAGCTCCCCCCAGAATTCCGGGCTTTCGGGATTAGTTCCATTGATGAGCCCTTCCCTCCAACGTACCGCCTCAGCATATTGATGACGGCCTCCGACCAACGAAGCCAAGGCCCAAAGAGGCCGTGCAAAACCTTCAATTTGAGCGCCAGATTCGTCGAATCGAGTTGTTGAGGATCCAATTTTCACACGGGTGCATCCCGGAGTCAAGCGTGAGACCAGCGGATCGAGAAGCGCCTGGCAAGCATCTTGAAAGTCACTACGCGTGCGAAATGGGCATTGGCTGAATGCTTGGGTAGGAGTCTTTCCATTTGCTTGCACAGACATCTTAAATATCAACTCCGCTGGATGAGCTCATTAACGATTCGACTGCTGTTGGAAGGATGGAAAACTGAGTAGAATTGGCCTGATCATTTTGACAGAAAGTTCTGTCTGTCATGAATAGAAATAATAACCCCCTCCCCCGCTCTTGTCTTCCATAATCTTTCAGAAAGAGGGAGTAGATCGCCAGGAAGTCCGAAGACCAGGTAGTCGAGACAACTTTTCTTCGGCTGCCTGACCGACCGTCCTCTTTATCCGGGACATAGAGGGGAAGGATATGAGCAATCCTGTTTAGGAGACTGATACCACGAATCTAAAATGAATCCATTAAAGGGAGGATGGTGATGCCATTGGCTGGATAGAAAGGGTTCTATTAAAGCCGTCCATTTAACCGGATATTAAGAACGGAAAGGAGATGCGGGGAAAGCAGTAAGCAGAGAGTAAAGCCCACAGTCAGCAGGGAAAGAAGCTGATGCTGCCAATAGAAGCCAGAAGACGGCTGATCTTGGTCACATTCTTGGTGAGGATATCAGGAGAGTTCAATCGCTCTGATGCGTGGAATTCCCATTATCCACCAATAAGGCGTCTCTACAAGCTACCTCGAGCTTGGAGAACGAGCTGGGAATGAGATGCATGGAAACTCTTATGGGAAGCTCGTGTTTGTTTGTTTTTTTTTTTTTTTTTTTTTTTTTTTTTCAGTAGTGTTTTGGTTGTGTCTCGATCAGTCCGAAAGCAGTCAGAAGAGACCGGTCACATGATAACATATCACACGCAGTCACCTGACCGCCAGTTGGAGAACCATGACAGCATGGACGACCTTATCAAGCACATTCCTACATCCAACAATCCTGGCGGATCCAAGTGCCGATCTTTGCTCGTATCTGAGGCCGTTCAACTGCCGGAAGCATTCCATGCCGAGGGCCAATTGTCTTACAAATTCCTTGATTCGAGTCCCTTGGGGTTAGTCAATTAAGACGCCTCCGGGAAAGAGTATCACGATACCCGGAGTATCTTTCTATGGGGATACTATACCTGAGACCAAATGGATAGGAAATTTTGCTCAATATGTGGAATTCCCATTCGTTGCGCCTTACGTGAACCCACTGAGGGGATGGATTGGGATGAAGAAGCACGAACCGGTTCGTATAGAGTCGTGTGAGCTTGCTTGGTCGTGTTCTTTTCTCACATTATTATCTATGCAGTAAGATATTTTGATTCACAAAATACCTCAATCCTTACCGGGATTGGATACCTGAACCCAGTTCAACCTGGAATAATCAAGTTCTTTGGACCACAGGATCCATCACAATCATATCTATCCCCTGATGTTTTACTGGATTCATTTAGAATAAGCTATGATGCTGAGGACGAGGCTTATACCTTCGCATTCCATGAAGTCTGCTGGGGTGTCTTGCGGGAAAGGATATCTAGTAATCCCTCGCACGTTAAGTCTCTGGCGACAGCATTATCTAACGTACGGTATTGCTCAAGCATTAGTCTCCTTCGATCAGGAAATGTATATGACGATAAAGCAGATTCTCTGCGCGAATTTACTGACCCTTGGCATGAAATGATGCGAATGGGATGTACTTATTTCATGCACGCACCCTTGAAATTCGAAAGCGTGGAAGAGATCCTCTCTTGTTGCTCAAAAGTAGGGCTAAAAACACTGAGGCGCCTTGAAAAAAGAAACGCCTTCTTCACACCGGAAATTTCCTTAGATATCTTTTCCAAGCTACCTATTGAGATTGCTCACTTGTTGCTATCTTCGCTTCCGTCTGTTGATGTCTGCCACCTGCGCTTAGCATCCCGAGCGATTGCTGACAGATCCCTGACAAAAAACTTGCCACAATTCTTTTGGAAAAGTCGGTTCCTACCTGAGCTCGAGATGGGGTTCGCCCTGCCTGAAAACATTCGCAAATGCGAGGACTGGCGTGAGCTTTATTTCCTCCTCAGACATGAACTAGGTGTCCACCGGGGATGCGGACGTGTATCAAATCGAAGAAGAGTATGGCAAAGAATTGGCAAGAATACCGAGGCCTATGAGCTGTATGTACAAGACATTTGCCTACAGGGTGTGTCAATGTCTTGGGATGATGCTAGGCAGTTTACAGGGACTGGAAAGACTCGACCCGGTAAGCTTATCAGAACAGAAATTATGGATCAATACGATAAACACGTGTATACCGGCAGTCGTGAACTATACACTAGGCGTCTTCTGCTTCGGTCAATGCCTCAAAAAATCCGCTCAGTTGGTATTTCTACCTGCATTTTCAACTCGAGATTGTACATCTCGGGTCTTCGCTTGCTCACCCAGGATGGTGACAATTCTGCAATGCTTGTATCTCACTCTCTAGGTCGTGTGGTAACGTCTACTGAGCATCAGTTACAACTTTTGCCAAAGGAGAGCTTCGCTGGATTTGAATTGGCAACTTGCGAAACCGGAATTGTCGGTATGCGACTAATCGTGGAGGTTGGCTCTCGCAGATATCCTTCTGCATGGGTAGGGAGAGATGGAAGTATAGACCGAGACATCGCATTCGGATATTTGCCTGTGGAAAATGATCAATATTTTATCGACTTGGCTGCTGGTTTTGATGTGAGTCGTCTTTCTGATACTTATGTGACGTTCGCTAAAAAATTCCTTCTCCAAGGCTTTCAAGATGATTGCGCTTGCGATGGTTGAGACCCAGAGCTTCTTCGACATACCCGATGCTCATACATCAGCCCCAGAAAGCCTTGATATGAAAGGTCTCATTCTGCAACCACTATGGATGCCATGCCAGCCCGCAAAAACGGTCCTGCTTGTCCCCCAACCTGTCTTTCCTAGCCGTCAAAAATATAATGTAATCCTGAATATTGATTTTGGGTCGACTGGGGTTTATAATTTGGACAAGCTCACGCGAATAGTTGCACATCTGGGCGACAGCCAGCCTGTATTCACCGGCCTAATGTTTGAATATGATCTAAATGAACCGTGTCTACTATTTGGAAAACGAAGTGACATTGAGATTTCTTTCCTTATTGACGGGCCCGGAGGCGAAAGAATCTCGCGAGTTACATGTGAACAACCCGATCATGAGAAAGCTTCTTTTTGGACAGGCATTTGGTCTATTGAGGTCTGTCAGCTTTATTCCCCTTCATACATGGCCAGGAAAACTAACCTCATGGACTAAGTTCTATACCAATTTTAGAAGACATATCAAACTTAAGCCCAGTGGGCCTCCATCGGTTCCTGAAGGCTCGCCATCTTTGGACCAGTTGTTCACCAAACACACACTGCTAGCCCCAGAAGGGCAGGTTATAACGGGACTCACGTCAATTATAGATGTGAGTAAAGGAACTCCACGTTTGATGTTCTAGCTTCTCACATTTCACTTTTTCTAGGTCAGGAGGAATGGCTTCCAAACCCTTGGGTTGCAGTGCAGTCGTCTATCAAAAGCACAGACTGGTGATCGAAAAATCATTAAAAATGCTCTTAAATCTGCCGCTGAAATATGTCTCTCAGATGATATCACTTCCTTAGGGGACAGGGGACATAGGCATTGCGTGGGCTATACACACGCTTCTCTGGATAATGTCAAGTGTATTCGCTTCTCGTCTGGAATACTGACCCATCCTCGAGAACCAAAAGAAATATCAGGACTATGGCTGGAGTATTTTGACTCGCGGCCCTCTGAAATTGTAGGCCAATGGTTCAAAGAAGTTGATTCGATGTGCCTCCAACCGGGCGAGAAGGTCATCGAATTATCCATAAAATTAGTCACGCATCCAAGATACATTTCCATCAGTGATACTATTAGGGTTGTGAGTGTGTCGATTTTGACATCTCACATGCAGTCAAAGACAGCCCAAACAATGGAATCCACCCCCAGTGAGGGATACATCCAAATGAAAGCCCGGTCAAACAGACTTGAAGAACTGGTAAGGCCAATACTATGTACATGCAAATGGTCATGGCTAACTACTGGATTCAAATTATATAGTCTGGGCTTGCTTGGGTGTTCAATACTAAACATGATCACCCTCGAGTTGTACTGTCCTCAACCACAGACCTGGAACACATTTCGCTCTGGGACCCAACTATATCTTGTGAAAAGCCTCAACTAAGGGCCCCGGAGAGAGTCTTATGGCAAGAGGCTGACCAAAATGGCCAACCTGATCCGGTTGTCAGCGTCTCCGCACGTCGAAGTTTCATCTACACCGTCAAATACATCACAGGTCTAGTATTCACCTACAGATCCGGTGCTACCCGCACTATTGGTTTAACGGATGGAGACGCCGGTCGGGAAGTGTCACTGGAAGATTATAAGAAGCTTTCCAACCTGAACCTTACCCAAGGTGAGCGTGGTCTGCTGGAAGTATCCTTTGGCTTCCCGGGTTTGACCGGTGAAGATTCTCGTACAACTTTCCACCAATTAGCTGGTAGCGACCTGGATATACCGGATGGCAGAGGCTACTTGGAACATCATTACATCGATCTTTACTCGAAACACAAATCACATTTGATCGGCCTCGGCAGTGGGCGAATCTCATTCAACGACATGCCGAAAAAAGAGTTACTCGGACTGTGGGGTTATATCATAGATGATAATCTGACCATGGGCCTAATATACTCTGACAAACCTCGATCAGATATGGCCTCTTAAAGACATCAATTCGATCCAGAATGAGAATATCTGCCGCTTAAGCTGTTTGGGATTCAGCGAACCGAGAGATTGACTCCCTTGTGGAAATAGCTTCAATCTTGTTAATATTTGGGGGAAATCTGTTGATTACTTGTTTATCTTGTTTAGCCATCACGCGGCACAGCGCATGTTTGGTTTAGCTTTCTCCAATGTTGCATTCTTCGAATTTCCTGTATTATGTTTATTATGACAAAGGAATACAATACTGTACATGCAAGGGATTTGAGAAGAGGTGTGCTTTTGTGCAGTATGCAATACGATCATAGATTCATATCATATGATTGAAAGAGATGGTGTCTAGATTGGGATTCCAATCCCCACATTAATGTTCAAAGTCTATCCAACTGGTCTTATTATACAGAAGAGTAATTCATCAGAGGTCATGATGCTAATCACAGCCCAACTTGCTGCCGATAAAGCGTGAGAGTTCTTGTACAATGTTGGCATCGGCCTCTGCGCCCAAGTTCCTCAGGATTTTATTCCACTGTGGTATTTGGATCTCGTGTAGCTTTCTCCCATTCAAGGCTTGATGCACTTGGATTGCTTGTTCGGATGCTACGGACGGGTCCGACGAAATCGAAACTTGGCTTTCGATAATTGCACCGTGTTTGAGGCGGAGGAATACACGTGTCTGTAGAAGGATCATTAGAGATTTAAAACAGGAAGAAGAGGGCTGTAAGATATTACTGACCGAGGGTGGCAGAGACGACGGCAGCGGCTCTCTCTCGCGAGGATCCTCCTCAATGGGAAACGTAGAAAAGGTGAACTGCGGTGTTTGCGTGTATTTCCATTCCAATGACTAGTCGCAGTTTTAATAAGTGCCCTTTTAATTTGGTCGTTCAAGTTGAACTTACCCTCAGCTCATCAAGTCCTTTCCTGATTTCAGGCTCACTTGTTTGAAAATCCCCAACAGTCCCTGCAACCCAGTCATCTCCGGCAAATAGTTCGGGATCATTTGCATGGGCCCGTTGTCCCCGGCGAACAGCATCCGGGTTAACTTTATATAATTGTGCAAACTCCTCCATGATATTGGCTATCACCGCCTGGATAGAGAAAGGCGCTAAGGCATCTGCAAAAACGGACGAGACATTTGCAACCGGTGATCGAACACTCTCGACACCCTTCGCCTGAATGTATCCCCGTGCAGGCGACCGTAGGAACGCACCGAGATCATTGATGTTGGGAGAATCCAATAAGCAGGTCCCATGGTGAAGAGCTCGAAATCTTGTCAACTTGAACGCCGAACCAGAAATCTTCCGCGTCTGCGGCTCAGATGGGTCGATAGGCCCCTCATTCGAGATGACAATATCGTGGCGATCATTGACGCTCGTGTTTGTAGCTCCAGTTCGGTGTAATGCCCGTACGACCATCTCCGCGTGTTTATTGCGTGTAAACGTCGTGCGTGGAGAAATGACGCTGTAGTTCAGGTTGCCCTCATCGTGAAAGACGGCGCCTCCTCCAGATCTACGCCGGACGTAGACTGCGTCCTCCTCATCATTTCTCTGTTCCCCGTCCTTCACACGGTCATTATAGAGGGCTCGCAGGTTGGTCTCAAGCCATGGGTTCTGGTTGCGCCCAATGACAACACATGGTCGGTTGATGTAGAGAAACAGGATATTCGAGTCTGACGGTGCATTTTCCAGCAAAAAATGTTCAATGGATAGGTTCACGTAGGGGTCCGACGAAAGGGATTGGTAGATCTGGTTCCGGGAGGACTCGCGACTGGCCAGCAGCGCAAAGTCGTTGGTGGCGAAGGAGGAGTTGCACCGAGCAAAGACGGTCGAAAGACCACTAACATACTGCCTGGTGGTCAAAGACGATGACCGCAGACATGGCCCTCGTCGTAGAAGAAGCATTGAGAGAGATTCACGGGCACAATGGCATCATCGCCGTCGTCATTTGCATGGCTCGTGAAACCACATGATGATATTCAACAAAGCGACTCCGATCGTCGGGCACACTAGGCCCAGATAGGCAAGTGTCCTGCTTAGAAAAAGTTCCCGCTTCTTCGCGGACAGTCAGAGCATCATTTCCATCCCTGTGCTTTTTTTTCTTTTGGGGTTTATTCCTTGCATTAAAAGGCTGACATTAATTCATATCTACAATCTCAATTCCTTGTGGTTTTGGATTTCGCTGTCTGATTTGGAAGAAAAATCCTCTGATTCTTGTCACTATTACTCACACCACCGCCCACCAAATACCCCGCCAAACATCGCATCATGTCGACATGGGGAGAACACTTCAGGGTCACCACGTATGTTTTTGCTTCTTCTGTCAAGAGCCCCATGAAAAGAATCAAACGATCTAACATATGCGTTCTTTCTAGCTATGGTGAATCCCACTGCCGCTCCGTCGGCTGCATCGTTGACGGTTGCCCCCCGGGTATGGAAC
Organism: Aspergillus wentii DTO 134E9; assembly: GCF_001890725.1. NCBI lineage: Eukaryota > Fungi > Ascomycota > Eurotiomycetes > Eurotiales > Aspergillaceae > Aspergillus > Aspergillus wentii. The sequence continues at coordinate 1,077,204 of NW_024467834.1, read as the reverse complement.
TTACGGAGAACGACATCCAGCCTCAGATGACTCGCAGACGTCCAGGCCAGAGCGCTTTGACTACTCCTCGCAATGAAAAGGACCGGGTAGAGATTCAGTCGGGAACGGAGTTTGGTGTCACCCTGGGAACCCCAATTGCCATGGTGGTCCGCAATGAGGACCAGAGACCCAAGGATTACGGTGGCAGCACGATGGACTTGTACCCTCGTCCCAGCCATGCCGATTTGACCTACCTGGAGAAATACGGTGTTAAGGCCAGCAGTGGTGGTGGCCGTAGCAGTGCCCGAGAGACAATTGGTGGGTGTGATGGAAGTTTCAAAACAGAAGAAAAGCAATACTAACTCCGTTACCAGGCCGTGTTGCTGCCGGTGCTATCGCGGAAAAGTACCTCACTCTTTCGCACAACGTTGAGATCGTGGCGTTTGTCTCATCGGTGGGCAACGAACACCTCTTCCCCCCGACTCCCGAACACCCAACCCCGTCGACCAACCCCGAATTCCTGAACCTCGTCGAGAAGATCGACCGCAACACGGTAGACTCGTTCGCCCCGACCCGCTGCCCTAGCGAGGAGGCTGCAGCACGCATGACCAAGGTGATTGAGCACTTCCGGGACAACCACGACAGCATCGGCGGTACCGTGACCTGCGTGATCCGCAACGTCCCAGTCGGACTGGGCGAGCCCTGCTTCGACAAGCTCGAGGCCAAGCTCGCTCACGCCATGCTCAGTATCCCCGCCACCAAGGGCTTCGAAATTGGATCTGGCTTTGGCGGCTGTGAAGTCCCCGGATCTATCCACAACGACCCCTTCGTCGCTACCGAAGTGCAAACCCGCGACGGCACCAAGCAGCGTCTGACCACCAGCTCCAACAACTCGGGTGGTATCCAGGGTGGTATCTCCAACGGAGCCTCCATCTACTTCCGCGTCGCTTTCAAGCCCGCAGCCACTATCGGTCAGGCCCAAAACACCACAAAATACAACTTCGAAGAAGGTGTCCTGGAAGCCAAGGGCCGTCACGACCCCTGCGTCGTCCCCCGTGCTGTCCCCATCGTCGAAGCCATGTCTTCTTTGGTCGTCATGGATGCCCTCATGGCACAGTACGCCCGCGAGAGCGCGAAGAACCTCCTCCCGCCTTTGTCCAACACCCTTCCAACTCGCCCCACGCTTGGTAAAACCGATGCATCTGCTTAAAAAACAGGAGAAAAACCATAAGTTTTAATATCAGCTCGTTTTCAGTTTTAGAGCCAAAAATTTCCTATTTTTGAAATGCATATTCCAGAATTTTCGGTCTATCTACGGATGTTGACGTTGATGTTGATGTTTGATGCGTGATTATTATTTTATGAATGATGTTTCCCTTTTTCCCTTTTGTCATAGATTCAATTTCATATATCCTATCCTCAAAAAATAGTTAGACTTGATAGTGCCATATTTCTCAGCAAATCTCCATGTAACCTCAAAACTATAGAAAACCAGTGAACTACGAAGTAGCAAAAGAAGAACCAAACTCGATAATTGCATTGTTGGATCAGTCAAACTACTCTATGGGCCCAGCCTCTTATAAGGCGTATCATTTCCTCCAGAAGTCTCCCATTTTCTCCAATAAAATCCGTCCAGGCTAACATGACCAAACCAAGTCTTTGTCTTCGTCACTTCATCATCATGAGTATCCACATAATCTGGCTCCGGAGAACAAACAGGCCAATATAAGATAGCAATAATAACAATAATAGAAGGGAAATGCAAAAAAAAGGCTATCCAACTCTGGATAACAGGGATATAAAAAAACCCAATCAACAAAAAGAATGGACATAAACGTACATCTCGTCATCAGAACGTATCGACTCACTCAGAAACTCCGGGAAAAAAAGCCACTTCAACGAAGAATAGGAAATACCCTCGCAGAAAAGAATATCGACAGTAAGTTACCTGCTTACTGTCCTTTCGCGAATTGTGCCACTGTTACTCCGACTGGCTGATCTCTCGGATACATTATCCATGTCTCCAGCTGTAGCATTTACTACTCTCAACCTCTCTTTCGGGACAGTAAAGGTGACTTGAACACGCCTGCCCTCAGCTGCACCCTCGACATCCCACTCACTATCTTCTTCGGCATCCATCAGCCCGTCCAGGGCGACATTATCACGCGTGGACCTAGCAGTTTGGAAAAGGGTCTCGCCTGAAGGTCTATCGGTTGCTGCCCAATCCTTTGCTCCTTGCTTGCGGCGAAACAGTTCAGCCGATGCACTAACTGCTCTTCGTGGAGTTCCTATACCGTTCTCAGAGTTCTCAGATGCTTTTGACGACCCGAGAACCGTGCTCCTGCGGTCAACCCCTGAAGCTATGGGTGCAATCCCGGAGTCCTTGTCAGATAGTATCCACTTTCGGCCAGAAAGAACTCTTCGAATGCTTCCCATCCACTCTGGAGTCTTGGGCTTTGGGATGGTAGCCACTTTGGGCGATAGATCGATCGATACTTTACGCGGTGTTTTCGGTATTTCAAGTGGCAGTTCGTTCGGTTCTTCGAAGGGTATGGTCAGGTCAGTATCTTCACCAAGCAGACGTTCTCCTTCAGCTTGTCGATGGGAAAATGTGGACTGTGCTGTCGAGTAGGAATCCGAGGAGTAGCGTTTATCGGTTGGTATCGTTGCACTGTCGGGTCTGCTTCGCGTAGTTTCTTTGCTGTGGATGGATGCCGATCCGGGCTTTTCTGGCGATTGGCGCCCATTATTCGAAGAGCTCGATGGGATACCCAAGGTGGTAGACCGGGGCTCAGGAGCAACCCCCGGGTCGGGCGACGATGAATTGGCAGACGCCTCTGACAGGTTTGACGGCGTGCGGTTATCTCTGTCTGGAGAGGATCGTCCATTTTTGCCCTGGGGCAAAAGGCTAGGTCGAAATTCCATACTTCGAGCCGCAGCACGAATACTAAGTCGATTACCAATATTGGTGCTTTGAGGCGTCAGAAACTCCGCACGTTCAAGGTCTTGTTGGTCAGTTTGCTGGGTGGGACTCGCTGGGTCCTCTGTTGCAACCGCCTCGTCCTCTTCGCGTTCATCAATAGGATGGATGTCACTAACGGGATCACTTCTCCGGAGATCACTGTAGTTGGAGTACCTGCGTGATCTATTGTTCAAGCTCTGTCGACTACTCTTCGTGGGACTGGGTATATCAAGCAGAAGACCAGTACGCTCAGCGCTACCCTCGCCAGCATCTTGCCAGCTAAGCCTTTGGCTATTCGCCCACGATATTGGGGAGTCGTTTCCTCTCATTGACGGACCACGAATGCTGCTTGCCATGTTGGGATCATCCCGGCCCCAGAAATGAGATCGTTGCGCCCCAAGGGCTAGCTTGCGCAATTCATTATCCCTCCGGCGACGTACTTTTTGTCTTTTCATGTATAACCAACCGCAAACTGCTATACCAGTAACAGCAGGTATACCCAGCCCAAGACCTACCCCGAGCCCAGTTTTTCGTGACTTAGAATTTGACTTGGATGCTCGAGCTGCTTGATAGCTTGGGTTTGTATATGAGGTGTCCCAGCTGTTTGAGGTTGTATTGAAAAAGTAGACCTGCGAGTTCTGTTTGTTCCTGGCTGTAGAGCGTTTGGAAGACTGCGATATACTGTATCCGCCGGTGACCATCATGACGCCACCGGGAAGCATTGTCGCACCGTGCCCGTATATCCCAGCGCCTCCGGCTAGACCAGAACCGGTTGTGGATGGAATCTTCCAAGTCCATGGACCAGATCCCCCGTACTCCATTCCAATTTCCAAGATTACCAACTGCGGGCTGGCAGGGACAGTGGAGTCGCCCACCCAGCCTCCGAACACAACCACCTTGCTACCGTCTGGTGTGAGGACAGCGGTGTGGCCAGATCTTGGTTCAATTGTAATGGTATCCCGGAGGGCCAGTTCAGCTTTCCCTGCGTCGAGCTCTGATTCTACCGTGACGAAACTCCAACTGTCATGTGGTAGAGAAAAAATGGCAAGTTCAGACATGTTGATAAAGGCCTGCTGGGTTTGTCCTCCAGTAAGAAGAAAATCCTGTTGTTGTATCGTACTGCCAGTCGAGGTAGCTGCGTAGGTAGCCTGCAACGGAGTGATGGTGAATCCTGCCTCTGGAATTGGAGGTGCACGATGTCCAGTGGTTGCAATCCGATAAGCAGTGTTGGCGCTGGGAGAACTGTCGAGGGAGTTTAAAACGGTCATTGACTGGGAGTAGCTAGCAGCCGACATCCAGCTCTGGCCAGACTGGTCGTGAAACGGACACATTCCACCAAAAGTGTAGATGAAACTGTCAGTGGTATTGGTTGACGCGTAAGTAAACCCGGCAGCGAGGAAGTTGGGCCCATGGAGGTTAGGGTCGGTTGTTCCATCAGCAGTACTCACAGCAAGCTTCTGCCATGTACCATTGCCTATAGAGCTGCTATTATCGGGCGTGAACTGCCAAACGACCCCCAAATTTGAGTCATTCTGACAGCTGCCTGCATGAACCTTGACAATGCCATGTCGATCGATGACAGGAATGAAGGAAGATTCAAGGCCGTCGCTTTGAAAGGGGGTTTCATCTAGCAGCACAGTGTACTGCGGGCTAGCAGAGTCGACATCTCCAGAAACATCCAGGGAAAGGAATTCGGTAGTCCTGCGGTCTGAGTTGCTGCTGGGCCGGAGCACGTAGGCGAGAGATTCATTATGCCGGGGGGCAGGTAAAATGTAGGAGGAGCTGTAAGGAATGACGGCAGACACAGGATGGATGAGCTGGATGAGCTGGATGGGAAGAAGAACCGACAATAGGTGGAGGAGAAGAGACGGTGCATTGCAGATCATTCTGTTGGTCAGCATCAAACGGCCATCCATAGCTGGATGAAACACCAGAGCTTCAATTGGGCCTCGATGCAGCTGTCTCAGAATGTGTCTGAGACAGTCCGAGATGCATCTAGAGAGACCGTCGATTTTGTTAGCTCAGACGAGTCAGAGAAGGAGCAAGTCAGACCCTAAGGAGGGGCCGACATGGAGACTTGAATGGCGGTCAATGCAGTAAATTATTGATGATCTAGGGAGTAGCAAAGAAGAGAAAAGGCGACGATGAATTAATTATGTACAGATAAAAGGAAATGAGAAGAAATGGAAGAGGGAAGGGAAAGGGAAGAGGGGCGAAAAGGCAGCAACCATGAGGTCAACGCAGCAGTAGAGTAGATACAGTCAGTAAACAAGAAGCATCAACGTGTTTCGCCCGATCGGCTCCGAGTCTAGATCATGTTGAAAGAAGGATTGACGCTTTAGAACGACGATGAGGGGCTGGTTAGATCGAATTAATTTGAGCGTAGATTAAAAGCTGGCTGGTGGAGAGAAGAGGGGCAAGTGAGGATAAAGCAGTGAGTGGTAAACACGGGCGGTTGCACAGGCAACATCAGCGACTTTGTCTATGGAGTGGATCAAGAACAGGAATTGACAAAGGAGGATGTTGAGCCTTTTGAGGTGATTTGACGATCGATGATTTGCATGGATCTTGTCTTTATCTCTTTTATCTGGAAGATGTTGAGTCTGGAGTCTGGAGTAGTGAGTGTATCTTATCGAGGAAAATCATGTGGAGATGTTTTACTTCTGAAACCACAGATCGTAGTTTATCTGAATGGCATTGAGAATTATAATTAAATACATGTTCTTTCCTCTGAACAATGCCACAATAATAATATCATTATTATTATGCTTGCATTCCTGATTCTTACAGAATGCCCGTTTGCGGTAGTGGAGTCGGATGCTGCAACCGTGGATAGGAAACGTTGGCAGGCCAACCTCCCGTTTGAGGATAGACGAGATGATTATTACTAGATCCTATATTGAAAGCAATCAGATAGCTCATTAGGGTACCTATGGACAGAGGTACATAGGAATACATAGGAATACATGCGAGTACATCCAGACTGTCGTTGAGGATAGGTAGACCAGCGGGGGCGATGCGGGGTGAATCGGGAGTTCTGGAGAAGAAGAGAATGGCCAGCATTGGTGGACGAACAGAAAACAGTCGATATATGGGAAATTAGCGTCAATGCACCATCTGTAAAGCACCGGATTGGGATGGAAATGCAAGGGCTGGGGATGGGGATGATATTCGCCTACGGAGGCATCCCAAACAGGGAATTCTGCGAATGACTTCAGTATTTTCATTCCACGACACGCCAAAAAGCTTGGTCCGACACGGCAGGGCCAACCAGAGGGCAAGCGGCGTGCTGGCCGAGTAATCAGATGTCGTATTTTAAGTTGATCCAGCTCGTTTAATACGGAGGCATCCGACAAAGTCGTCCTCAGGCAGAAATCACTCGACCTGAGCGTCCAATCAAGTGGATATGGATGACTGAGGGGTTGAGACCTCTTGGGTATGGAAAAGGATCAACCTGGAAGCATTGGGCTGTATAGACACATTTGCCACAGAAAGTCAACCTCTTATCGGGCCTTCATGACGTAATATATTAGTGGCAATTCATCTACATATCCATTATATCCATATATTCATACTGTACTATACTATCAGTGAGCATACTGACAGTTGACAGTTGATAGAGAAATAGAAGATTCTAGACTACATAATAGTATCTGGTAAGGTAGGTGGTATCCGATATCCGGAGAAATAAAAAAGGTCTGGAATGGATAAGAAACATGCGGAGAGTAATCCTCCGTATTCGACGGTATTCTAGCAGCATCTTGACAGACCGTCTGTTGGCTGTGGCGTGTTATTGGCTGCATGACATCCCTGATATTGATCAGGTACTAGATATCTACAGCACTATGTAGGTTCACCTACTGTCTCATAAAATTATGATGATAGAGATATCATATGTCATGAACCATGGAACAGATACTGCCAACATGACAGTCCAGATTGGATAATTCGATTATGTATGTCTGCTGGCTTCTCAACTCTATCCAGCCAAGTCCTCCACTCGAGTCTAGACGATGACTTGGCCGGATCATACCGTAATATACTGTAACCTTACAAGTAACGGTCTTGGGCCCAGTCTTCCAGATTCTACGTAATGGCTGTTCTGTTGCCACTCCAGATATCGAAGTCTTCTTCTATACCACAACAGTTGAGAATAATCAATAGATATCTGGCCTAGACAAGCAGAACCATAAGTATTCCCGACCTTAATTATCTTTATTCCATCTCCTTCTGGTTGATGTTGAAAAAAAGACACTGCGATAGGATCCCCACCCAGGGTCCAAGCAAATCCGCCCACGGACCATCGGCTGGTCGGCCGAAGAAAGTGACAATTCGGTACGGTCGAGATGGAATCAAATAAGATAATCTGGTATATCATCGAATAATGCCTCGAACTCTGGCCTTCTTAACACGTCTTTTATATAATCCATATACACACACATATATATATACCAAGCCCAACGGAACCTAAGTGTCGACCTTTAAATAAGGTCAGTCCCACTGCGCTGTCCCAGTCCCACTCCTGTATGCAGCGTAATACTATTATTATTGCTATTACTCCCCTCCATCCGCCTGACAAAACGTCCCTCCCACTTCTTCTCTCTCTCTCTTCCTCCCTGATCTCCATTTCCATTTCCATTTCCTCTCTGTCCATCCACGTCCACCTTTTCTTTTTTTCTTTCTTCTACTTCGCCCTCCACCAAAATAACCCCCCCATTTTCTTCCTCTTATTCTCCCTCCTATCTCTCTTAAATTCTCCTTTTTTGTTGTTTCATTTTTTGCCCTTTTATTGCTTCTCCTATTTCAGTTGGGGTTCCGTTTATTCTTATCCCACCCTCCTCCCCTTGTTTCTATACATAGACGCTCCTTTTTTCACTTTTTTTATCCTGAAGAATTCCATCGGTCGAGACTCCCCCGACCGAAGTCGAACAAACAGCACCAATTCTCTTTCCTCTCCTCTTCCTCCGTACCGGTCGATCGCTCGATTCCTTTTTGCTTTCTACCTCCCGTCGAGTATTTCCTGGTGCTATAGCAGGTCTATCGCCCCGGTTTGACTCAAACCCGCCCTTCCCCCTCCGTTGTTCGGCGCCCAAGTCACCCACGCATGACTGCCATTGCTGGTATCCTTGAGTTGGACGCTGAGAGTAATGCCGCTCCATTCGTGTGCACCGACAGAGCTTCTCGTCAGCTCGCCTTGAATCAGTGATTCATTGGATCAGCAGAGGGGTGCAAAAAAGAAGGCTTAGCAAGAGAAGGGAATTCTTGGAGGATGCACAACGGCAACTCCGGTATAGGTCTTTCGATATTATAAAAAAACCCAACCATCACCCTAGACAATGAAAATGACCGAGCGGCCACCCTCGATAGCTGGCCTGGAGGAGCCCGTCAATTTGGTGACCAAGAATAATGGAAAGCCTCCTGGGAAACGAAAATCGGACAAGGCGGGCGAGGTTTCAGATTCCCCGCCGTCCGTCTCAACCGATTCCGGCGTCACCAGACCACCATCTGCCAAACTCCCTCTCGCCAACGATATGGCCGAAGGTCAACAACCGTCTCTTCGGCAGTCTTTTCACCACATAATACATTCTTCTGGGACCTCCAGGACACCTTCAACCCGCACCTCCTCCAGCTCTCTACAAGCGTTGAACGAAGATACCGTCGTTGATGCCCGATCGGATCGCAGCGTTTTTTCTCGTCCCTCCCTCCCCCGTCGGATATCCAGGCAATCGGATGGCCCGTCTACTGATTATCCCGTCTATCCCGATCAATCCTATGCCTCCCTTCAGTCCCAGGTGCACCCTACCTACCAACCTCCATTCTTGCGTCCCCGGAGTTCCTACCCATCTCACACCGAACCCCAGACTCGATTTCCCACTACGCGTACAGCCCGCACTGTAGGAAACACCCCCGTGTCCAGCCCCGGGCTATTCTCTGTCAGAAGTCCTCGCTCGACGCCTTTTGGCTCCGACGATGAAGGTCGGATCAGCAGTCCGTATCTGCACCCAACACAACTCCAGCCACCAAAAGAGTGAGTAGAGACCATCACCATGTCATTGACAGAGCATCAAACTGACCTGTCGACTCTAGAACCCACACCGCCGAGGTAGACCGCGATACCGTTACAGGGAATAAACTCATCAACCAGTATGAAATTCTCGAGGAGCTTGGGCGCGGCGAACACGGCAAAGTGAAATTAGGTCGCCATGTGGAAACTCGGCAACAGGTGGCAATTAAGATCGTCCAGCGATACTCGAAACGACGACGTTTGGGCAAACTTGGGAACCCAGAGGATAAGGTCAAGAAGGAAGTTGCCATTCTCAAGAAGGCCCGCCATACCAACGTGGTCAGTCTGTTGGAAGTGATTGACGACCCTAACCGTCAAAAGGTTTACATCGTTCTGGAATATGTCGAGAACGGTGAAATTATTTGGCGGAGAAAAGGACTACGGGAAATTATTCACGTCGATAAGCAACGGCTCGAGCGTGAGAAGGCTGGGATTTCCGACTCCCCCTCGTTCCTCGAGGAAAGCCAGCACTATGTGCGAACTGCCAGGCATCTCCGCCGTCAACGAGAGAGGGCCCGTGAACGAGCTGAAGCGCAGGCCGCATCTGCACAGGAGCGTCCCATCCCCGCGTGGAGTTTGGAGCATGGTGCAGAGTCCGATGATGAGGAAGCGGAGGCCGATTCCACCGTCATCCGCACCTCCAGTCGCTCCATGCTGAGTCCTGAGGATGTCCAGCCATCCCCGAGTCAGTCATTTTCCTCAACTCATGAATCAGGCCTGGCAGCAGTCGAGGGCAGTATGTATGGCGCCTATTCGGAAGACCGGTTCGAGAGGCGTTTTAGTACTGCTTCAAGCAGCTTTGGTTATGCTCCGTCCGAACCGGAATGGTCTTCGGATGATGATGACCTGTCCTACGTCCCATGTCTAACCCTTAGTGAGGCACGCAACGCCTTCCGGGATTCTCTCCTCGGTGTGGAATACCTTCATTATCAGGGTATAATTCACCGCGACATCAAGCCTGCCAACCTTCTACTCACTAGCAATTACCGGGTGAAGATCTCGGACTTTGGTGTATCGTATCTTGGGCGTCCCATGAGGGATGAGGAAGAAGAACGGGTGACGGAGACCGCAGCTACCGAGCTGGACGATGCTCGAGAATTGTCGAAAACCGTCGGAACCCCTGCATTCTATGCCCCCGAGCTGTGCTACACTGGTGACGACTTTGTGGATTCCATTGGCACCGTTCCGAGGATTACCGGTGCAATTGATGTCTGGTCCCTTGGTGTGACCCTTTATGGTATGATCTTTGGACGTCTGCCGTTCGTGTCGGATGATGAATACAGCATGTTCCAAACCATTGTGAAAAAGGAGGTGTTTATCCCACGGAAGCGCTTAAAGCCTGTTGAGGATGACCCCGATACTGTCAGTCAATGGCCTCGCTGCATGAACGACAGTAAGCGAATGGAAGACGAACTTGCGTATGAGGATGTTGATGATGAATTGTTCGATTTGTTGAAACGTCTCTTGACTAAGGATCCCGTGAAGCGCATCACTGTCAAGGAGATTAAGCATCACCCTTGGGTTCTCTATGGATTACCCAACCCTAGGGCATGGGTTGAGGAGACTGATCCAGGATATCAGAGTAAGGGCAAGAGAATCGAGGTCTCCAGCGAGGAAGTCACCTCTGCCGTCAGCAAAGTACCGTTCATCCAACGTGTTCGGTCGAACGTGGCCAAGTGGTCCAACTACCTCACCGGCAGATCAAAAGACAAGGACAATCGTAAACGATCAGCTCTTACAGGGCCTTCGAGCGAGTCGCTGGTGTCGACCACCAATGGCTTTGGAAAATATTTGTGGGACAATGGCCGTCGGCCCGTCTCAAGGGGAGACGACGATTTCTACCGGCCGTCCAAAGAGCACCCTTTGTCTCAAAGTGTCACCGCTAGTCCGGTGAGCCGAGAGGAACAGACGAGTTACTTTGTTTCTCATCATTGCCCTTCTCAAGACCGCCTATCACGCCCCGATCCGCCGGAGCGTGCTACCTCGACATTGTCCAGTGCAGAATCTGCAAAGACAGTCAAACCACACGACACCACTCCGGTACCCTTATCAAAACAGCGTGACAGCACACCCACTATTGTGGAAACTTTGGGAACCACCAATGTCGGTGGTCTTTTTGGGGGAGCCAGCCGCCGGCTGGCCAGAGGTCTTCAGACGGGTGACTGGCGCTCCGAGAAATCGGTCTCAGCTGATACCGTTTCCTTGGATGGAGACCGTCGCTGTGAGCCTACCCTTGCTTTGAGCGTCGCTTCTGCAGTCGGCCAGATGCAAAATTCTGGCCTAGACTCTGCATCACCACGCCCGACCTCAGCAAGACCGAGTCTGGCACACCGGCGCCACCAATCTTATCAACATCATTCTTCAATCGAGCCATTCCATCTCACGAAAGAAGCTTTGCTGCGTCAGAGAAAGAGTGATCCGGAAAGCATCGATGGTACTGAAATTGCCAAGTCCAAAGTCGAAAGTGAGCCATTCACAAACGACTCCCTTAATTTGAGACAAGTCACACCACCCAAGGCCACAGAATGTCCAATTCCTAGTACACACATGGAATCTTCCAACCCTGGTCTCACCACTTCTCCGCCATCTGCTGCTACCATTTCTTCTTCTTCTGTTGATGATTACACTAGCATGTCTCAGAGTGCCTCGCACCCGAGTATTCCATCCGTCGTCTCGGGAGCTTCATCTCTTTCGGGCGATGGTTTCTACTACGGACCGACCGGCAAGGACAAGGAAAAGGACTCCGATCCCCCCATGCAGGTGCCTTCCATTCTTCGCACAGGCGAAACCGTCAAAGCTCGGCAGTCAAGCCCCCGGCGGTCGCAAGAAGACGATGAGTCTAGATATTACTGTGACGATGAGAACGAGTCCGAGTCTGATTCTGAAGATGAAGGCCTGATGATCGGTAAAAAGCACCCAGGTCCTCAGAAAGCCGCACTCCGTATGAGCCACAAATCATAGGTCTTGTCTATCTGCTACCATCACCTCCTTATCTCCCAGAGTGCCTTTTAATGAGCGGCCTCGGCGATTTAATATCGCCTTACATCTGATACTGCTTCGGGGCAAAAAGTTCTTCTTTCCTTCCCCATCTTGAGCAACTATAATATATTCTATTCTTCGTTTTGAGCGAGTGCTTGGCAGGGTGTTGCCGTCTCGCGTTTATTGGCGTTCCGCCATTCTGACGTGTATATCATTTTATTACTCCTTTTTTTTTTTTTTTTTTTGCCTTTTCCTTTTCTTTCTTTTGTCTGGGTTTCCGGGTCTGCAGAAACTTTGCAGCAACTTTTCGATCTTCTAGATTTTGTCGCCGACATTATACATTGCTTGTACATATATTCGCATTGGCGACACGTCTATATTTTCTTTTTCGATGCGTCAAGTTTGACCAGGCGTTGGATAAATGTTTTATTTGGAAGCCTCTGAGCGGTACTGGGAGCTGTCTATCATCGAGTTTACCTGTCAGGGTCACAGTCAGAGTCAGAGACTTGTCGCACATAATTGACCCCAGGAAGGGTGTGGAGGAAGGGTTGCATGATGCATGATGTTTCTTTGTGTGTTGAGATGATGACTCTGGGAGCCATGAGGCATCCTAAAGAGACTTGCATATTCAATAATTGGGATGCGACGACATCCACGATTTGACATCCATTCGGCATTGTCTTTATAAAACCGTAGCAACTGACATGGGAGAATCAACCTCCGAGGAACCCTAGCCTGTATAGTGGAGCTGTTTCACCTCGGCTGCCACTGACGATCCCGCATCGCGTAGCAGTCATGGGGGAGACTCAATCAACCTGGATCGGTTATGGCTGCAGGGGTGGAATTAGTCCTGGGATAGCTCTGCAGAAAGGAAATTTCTCCGATTTCAGGTACATGAATTGCCGGGCATGTTACTATTCGTGGGATTTGCTGGGTTCAATTCCGGTGAATTAATTTATCACAGCAGGTATAAAGATTGGATATCTCCCATGGTGAGATAGCGATTGCAGTGTCTTTGGTAGTCGTAACAGGCAAAATGCGCTCTTTTCTCCCCCTCCTCTCTCTTCCCCTCCTCACCACCGCGGCCCTCACCTACAGCGGCGCAGACATTTCCTCCCTTCTCGTCGAGGAAGATGCAGGCATCTCCTACAAGAACCTCAATGGCGAGACCGAGGCATTCGAGAAGACCCTCGCCTCCAATGGGGTCAATACCATCCGCCAGCGTCTCTGGGTGAACCCGTCTGATGGGTCATACGATCTGGATTATAACCTGAAGCTGGCTAAACGGGTCAAGGCAGCGGGGATGGACATTTATTTGGATTTGCATTTGAGTGATACCTGGGCGGATCCGAGTGATCAGGTATGGAGTACTTTACTCTCGAATGGCGCTTCATGTTTACTGATTGATTGATTGATAGACTACGCCCTCTGGCTGGTCGACTACTGACATCGACACACTCAGCTGGCAGCTCTACAACTACACTCTCGACGTCTGCAACACCTTTGCCTCCAATAACATCGACCTGGCCATCGTCTCCATCGGCAATGAAATCCGCAATGGTCTCCTCTGGCCCCTGGGCAAAACAGACAGCTACGCCAACATCGCCAACCTGCTACACTCGGGCGCATGGGGCGTCAAGGATTCTGACCTCTCCACGACCCCCAAGATCATGATCCACCTCGACAATGGCTGGGACTGGGAGGCCCAGAAGTACTTTTACGATACGGTGCTCGGCGCCGGATCGCTTGTTTCGTCCGACTTTGATCTGATCGGAGTGTCGTACTACCCGTTCTACAGCGCCGACGCGACCCTGTCGGCGTTGAAGACCAGTTTGGCGAATCTGCAGTCCAACTATGATAAGTCGGTGGTGGTGGTGGAGACGGATTGGCCCGCTTCATGTCCTAACCCAGAGTACTCATTCCCGTCGGATCTGAGTTCGATTCCGTTCTCGGCGGACGGGCAGACGACGTATATGAAACAGCTGGCGGAGGTGGTGTCTGGGACAACTGGGGGAGAGGGCATCTTCTACTGGGAGCCTGGATGGGTTGAAAATGCGGGGTTGGGATCGAGCTGTGATGATGTGACGATGGTGGATTACAACACGGATGAAGTGCGATCGAGTGTTGAGGTGTTTGCAAATATCTAAAACTAGCTCGAAGTGAATCTGAGGATGATCTCAAAAGGAAAAATGATCATCCAGCCCCTAGCAATGAACCGTCGTTCAGTCATCCGTGGATGGGGAGGTCGTTCAGCTGGGTGGCTGTGCAAACAAGGCTATCCTCGAATCCACCAGCAGGGAAAGGAGGGACATGTCAGGCTGATTTCCATCGTCCGTGAACTGCAGTGATGTTCATTTTTTTTTTTTTTTTTTTGTTTTTCCTAAATTCCTATGATATAAATAGAGCGAGAAGAACCATCTGCGTCATTCTGCATTTACATAACGTTATGTAGGATGAATTTCTCCAGATGGAGATGATGGATGGTGCCAGGGGGATGAGTCGTTGATTGTACTCCATCTTGTCGGTGTAGAGTGGGGGACTGTGATAGACTTCGCACAATGTGTATTATGTGTTTGTTTGTGTATTATTTATGATATTATATTTGAGATGCATTTATTCTGTTGATATGGTATTATCCATCCTGGTGTTGAATGGATGACACAATTCTGTAGTGCATGCTGGTTTCAGCTTTATCTGATCGATACGGAAGAATCATGAGATCATAGATACAGTACAGAGAAGAGGAAGAAAGAAAGAATAAGAAGAAGGAGGATAGAGGATAGAGAATAGGAGCATAATCACATTTGAAATATCTCATATTCAATCTATCAAGTCAAACATCGTAAGATTATCGCATCGTATTCCTAACCCTAGAAGAGTAGATCCACCAGAAACAGTAAAGAATCGGCACGCTCAACTCGACTCTTCATCCTCAATCGGCCTCTGATATTGTGATTGCTGGATTTAATTTATTATTCTCTGGATGATTTCCTTATTCTTGAATCCATCGCCAACCCCCTGACTCTCCATCGACACTAAACACGCCCACTTGGACGCGGTTTTTTCCTCGTTTGGGGCCAAATCCATCCCTCCATCCAAATCCACCAGAAAGAGCCTCTTCTCTCTCCCCTCCTTCGCTCTTCCCAGCTGCATCCTTTTGCCGTGTTTTATTTTTGTTTTCTTTCCTTGAATCCTGTTTCACGGTCATCTTCTGTCTTCCTGCTATATTTTCTTTTCTTTTATTATCGTTTATATATCCATTCCCCCCCTCCTCACGTGCGATCGCTGCCCGATCCGCTTTGACTGAGTGGGATTCTCTCTATTATTATTATTATCATCATCATCATCGCCAATATTGCTTCTCCCCAGACTCTCTCGTCTTGATTATCTTCTTCTCTCTCTCCATGGGATTTAGATCAGGCTGAGAGCTTACTTTCTTCAGGTACCACCTTATTTGTTTATTATTTTTATCCTTAGAATGTGAAACGTCCGCAGACCGACCGCTGATGCTTGCGCCCCAAGGCTGAATCGCAAGGTGCACTTCTCTCCTTCCACCACCCCCCTTTGGACGACCTCGTCTGCGAATGATATCCACCCTCAATCCTTCGTCGTCTGAGGCTTCATCCACTTCTTACTCTGCCATCGCTGTACCTGCATTAGCTGGGCTGTCTGTCTGTCGTGGTCTGCATACTCCTCCGTCCGCGCCTCCCTCCCCGCGTTCCAATCGCCCGTCTGCTCTCTCGCTCTCGCCCCAACCCTCACCCTCCATTCGTGTCGATTCTATTCTGGGATACTCTGTGAAGCGATGACTTCGCAGGAGACGCTCCGGGGCTCCGGTACCTCGCCCGCTGCGGATGTTAAAAGCCGTAGTGCCAGCCCCTCTCCTCATGTCCATCATCCTCAATACCACGATCCCACTGCTGGGCTGAGCCTCGATCCCTCCGTGGCTGCTGGCGCCTTTTCCAATCCTTCCTTCAACAACCATTCTAGCCCCGGCGCTACTGGAACCGATTCCTACGGCTACGCGGCCGGCTATCTCTCTACCAACCCGGTGTCGCCTTCGTCGCAGACCCTGTCCCCGACCGATCAGAGCTTCTCTCACGGCGTCAATCTTGCTCAGCCCTTTGATACTAGCTTTGTCAATCACCTCGAGCCGTCGCATGGGGTGCCCTTGCAGCCCGAGGAGAACTTTTCCAACCTCTTGAACTCTAACCCTTCTGATTTTGAGTTCTCCGTCTATCAGAACCAGAGTCCCAACAGTACCACCGCGCCCGAGTACGACTCTTCGCTGCTGTTGGACCCTCAGGTCCACAACCAGTCGCGATCTGTTAACCCGACTGATTTGGTGGGCCAGATTCCGTCGCCCCATGCTTCAGCCTCTCCTCAGATTTCCCCACAAGAGCAACAACACTCACCTGGCCCCATGTCTCCTCCCGGTTCTGTCCAAGGGGCTTACTATACCCCCCAGCACTCGCGCCATACATCCTTGGACCCATCTACCGCAAATTATTTGTCCGGTCATGACTGGCAGTCGATGATGAGCAGTTCCGCCTTCCAAGGTCATCGTCGGGCGCCGTCAGAAGTGTCCGAGGTCTCGTCTGTCTGCCATTCCCCATACATGTCCCAGCATGAGTCCTTTGATGGCCCGGACAACAGCCCTTCGCCTCTTCTGGCACCGCAGAATGACCCCGGTCTCTACGACAATGCCTTGGGAATCGAGTCCTTCACTCTTTCTGAGCACCACCAACCGCACCCACAGCACCAGCACCAGCAACAGCAGGCATTGAGTCCTGCCCACAGTCCATACATCTCTCCGCGGCTCATGCCTCAGCAAGGACCGGATATGATCCCCAATGTGCCTTTTATCTCGGCTCCAGCCCCGAGTACACCATACCCTACCCCTCCAACTGATATGTACGGCAATGGTGCAGAGAGTATGCAGCCGTCACAATTCCAGCCCGACATTGGACAGGCGTCTCAGATGGCCCCTCCATCCATCAATGTTGAGTTTGCACCCCCAGCCAGAAACCCTGGTTTCCCTCAGAAGCCGGCCGCGGACTTTGATTCCTTGAGTCCTCCATCGAGTAAGTCACTTACCTAGCACTGGCGTCTATCTGAACGAGTACTAAACATTACCTCAGGATCCCGCATGCGTAGCAAGTCTGATCCTTTTGCTCATCCTGCTTCGCGGTCTCGTTCGCCTGTTTCTACGACCAGCTTGGAGCCTCTGGCCCCAACCTCGCCGCGCTCATTGTCGCCCTTTGATTCTATTGGACGGCCATCGCACAGTAACCCCGGATCTCGTGAACCGTCACCCTCGAGATCCCGCCGACTCTCTACCTCGTCCATTGACACGCGTAACTACATCCTCGACCTGGCTGACCCTCAGCGACCTGGGGCTGTCACCACTGACGCCAAGCGGGTTCAGAAGCACCCGGCAACATTCCAGTGTCATCTCTGCCCCAAGCGCTTTACCCGTGCCTACAACTTGCGGTCTCACCTTCGGACTCATACCGACGAAAGACCGTTTGTCTGCACTGTCTGTGGAAAAGCCTTTGCCCGTCAGCATGATCGTAAGCGTCATGAGGGCCTGCATTCCGGAGAGAAAAAGTTTGTCTGTCGCGGAGACCTGTCCCATGGAGCACAATGGGGTTGTGGTCGCCGATTCGCTCGTGCAGATGCTCTCGGCCGTCATTTCAGATCGGAAGCTGGTCGAATCTGCATCAAGCCTTTGCTGGATGAGGAATCTCAAGAGCGCGACCGTGTTCTTATGAGTCACCAGCAGCAACCACAACATGCCCACTTGCAGCCGGTTCCGCAGCCACTTATGGTTCCTGGCATGGATGGTCAGCACGCGGGCAATTTTGTTCTCCCCGCGGCGTTGCTTGCGCAATACCCAGCTCTCCAAACGTTGCAGTGGGATCAAATACCCGCAAACGCAGATGAGCCCAGCGATATTGGAGGTCGCAGCAGCTTTGATGCCAGCTCCGGCGGCGAGTTTGGCTTCGATGATGATGAGTCTGGTATCAGCAGTGTCTCTGGGATAAGCAGTGGATATGGCAGCAACCAGGGCAATATGTACGGACAAAACCAGATGTTGGGTGTTAGTCCTGGTGATTCCGGCTATCCCTGAATCAAGCTGATACTGACAATCTTTTTTCACTTTCTATCTTCTTTGGGGTTTGATTTCTTTGGCTTTTCTTTTATTTCTGCTTATTGGGAAAATAAATCCCTTTGGGATAATTGCCCCGAACCTAGTTGGTTGTAGGGCCTCGTTTGCTTGGGTGCCTATAGAGGGAATTTGGCGTTTATATACAGGTCGAAAACCAGAGATTTACCAGATGATGGCGGATTAACTCTCGTTATATTTGTTTTTGTTTCTTTCTTTTCTCCCTTCTTTACACCCCTTCGATTTCTTCTTTCTACCAACGTCTTTTACATTTATCTGGCCTTTGGTTATTGACTGGCCCACGGTGAGGGCCATCGTTTTTTGTCACGCGATTATGATTGAACCTCCACTACATACCCATGGACTACCTACTCCATTTGTTTCATTGTGCGGAATACCCTTAACTGGAAGGGTGCGTTGGGATATCCAGGTCGATCTATACTGGGTTTGTTTGTCTTGTTTTTTACTCTTTTATTCATTTATTTTATTTCATTTTTCTTGAATACGACACTTGTCGGTTCTTTCGTGGGTTTTTATTTTTATTTATTTATTTATTTATTTGATATCAACCTTGATTTATTCTATTTTTGTTTTTTGGTTTCTTACCACCCTTTGTAGGTTGTTCAGAGGATAGGATTAGGGCATGAAACAATTTTCAATGATATTCCCGAAAACATTACAGCAGGACTGCACCAAACAGATAGATAATAAAAACAAAGCCTGGCAATGAATACATGGACAGACTGCTTTATCAAACAGCCAACCCTCTGGAAAGTACATACTATGCAATGCATGGGTCTAGCTTCTGTCCATGACCGACGTAATGTAAGATGCGAGGTACTAACAAAGACAACGATGGTAGGCTACATACAATTGCATAATCTATCAAGCAATCCAACTTAACTAGAAGGAAGAAAAAAAACAACAACAACAACAACAACAACAACAACAACAACAACAACAACAACAACAACAACAACAACAACAACAACAACAACAACAACAACAACAACAACAACAACAACAACAACAACAACAACAACAACCAACCAACCTACTGAGCCATCTCGACGAGTTTGCCCACCGCATCAAGCCATTTGACGCCGAACTCCTCCTCTGTGAATCGTAGGGCGGATTGACGGGCGCGCGAGCGCATCGCGATCTTCTCCTCCCGGGGAAGCGCAAGAGCTGCCTCGAATGCCGCGGCGAATTCGTCTTCGGTGGAAGCGCGGAATCCCGTTGCGCCGTCGCCGAGGTCGATGACGATGTCTTCGCGCGGGCCGCCCGAGTCGTGGACGACGCTGATGAGTCCGGCGGCTTGGTATTCGACGACGCATATGCCAAAGTGCTCGTTCCACATGGCGTTGACGCCGATGGAAGACTTGCCCAGGTGCTCGAGAATGGCGGGCCAGCTGGCGTCGCAGAGGAAGGTGGTGTGATCGCGGATGCGGAGCTCATGCGCTAGGAGGCGGAGGTTGTAGATGTGGGTTTCGTCCGGGCTGGCGTGGCGGACGGATCCGATGAGGACGAGCTTCGGTTCCGGTTGGGAGGCGGACGTGGGGTTTTTGCTTCGTTCGTTGAGGAAGCGCGCGAACGAGCGGAGGAGGAGGGGGTGGTTCTTTTCGGGGCGGAATTGCGCAATGTACAGGATGATGGGTTCACGGGTGTTTTCGGTCTCGTCGTTTACGGTGATGGTGGATTGGAGCTCCGACACGGCTGTGGGTGGGAAGACGACCGAGGGATCCTTGAATGGTCTGTCACTGCGCGATGGTCCCCAGATGGTTCGAATATGCGCCGAGGTCCAGGAGGAATTGCACATAACCACGTCGACATGGCCGCCAACCCAGCCATAGAGTCGGGCGAAGAGAAGCCAGTACTTCCGTTTGACCGTGCCCCTGAAGCCTGTACCAGCGCCGGCGTTGACACCCTTGAGACCACTCTTGTCATCCAGCGATTCGAGCATGTCGGTCGAAATGGTAGGGTAGTGAACGTAAGCTCCAGTGGGAACCGATGGGAAGAGCATCTTGCAGAAGGCAAGGGTAAAGGCGTAGCCCATGGTGTCGACAAACACATCAGGAACAAGGAGGTTGAATGCATCGTAGGCGACTATCAGAGATCCCAGAGATTGTCCCAGGAGGGTCATGTAGGGGTACATGCTGGGGACGACATATTTGCGTGTAGAGAGGTAGAGTAGGACCACGGTTGGTGCATGCAATTGGATGTTGAAGCGATTCTAGATGGGTTCGCAACAGTCAATAAACACCCCCCGAAGCATATAGTTGTTTATAACCTACCTCGACTCTCTCGAGCATCCCCGCCTTGTTCACTTCATGGTCACCCGTGTAAATAGCGCATATCGCTTTGGGCCAGCGCTTCTGCGTGGCTCTCACAGCCTCCCAGAGAACACGTTCCCCTCCTCCGCCGGCGTTACTGTGTCACCTCCAGTCAATGGACGAACGAACGAGCGCGTAACGCAACCAAACCCCGGGGATTTTGTCATACCAGAACGGGTGGAAGAAACCAATAACTCCATCCCAATCGTCATCGCTAGGTCCCTTGTTTGCATTTCCAGCGGTGCTTGAGCTGGACGTATCGACCTTTTCCCAGTCTTCGTCAGCTGCTTGGGTGCGGGGTGACGACCTGGCTCGTTTGGACAGGAAATCTTCATCATCTGCCCTCACCCGCGAAACAATAAATTCCTTGCGAGACTTGGTTCTCCTCTGGACAAGCCATCCGACACCGCGGAGCACCAGTCGAAGAACACTCAAGGGGAGTTGCGGGAGAAGAACGGAGGTCGCGACAAGGGCGACCAGAGTCACCAGCATGTTCAACAGGAACGACATGGCTAACAGCTGGTTCTCATAATAGAAAAAGCCAACATCTGGATAAACGAGCAACCAGGACAGGCAAGATATAAAACAGCTCCAAAGGGGGAGCGTGGAATGAGACGCAAATGTTATGGCTGCTGTCTATCGATTATTGATAACACGGCGGAGCGATAATCATTACCTGTCCAGTTCGCCGTACGGTATCCGTATTACCGGGTCACGTGGGTCTGTCTCTCCGAAACATCAAAAAAGCTCCGGCGCCGTCTGGGTTTCGTCGACGTCAGGATCAGCCAGGGGCTTGCAGCAGCTCAATTTCGCCGAAGACACAGCTGGCTAATTGCTAATGTCTACTTGGCATTTTCCTCGGCTCGGTTTCGTCTTGAATACACCTTTGTTCGCCAGCAATTGGACTGTTTCAACGCCATGAGATCCATCCGTTCCCTCCACGGTCTCCGGCCGCACGCCGCATCCAAGAAGCCCTTCCAGCAGATCCGGCACTTCCACCCTACGAGACCGTCGCCGTTTGTCAGCGAGGTACTGGATGTTTCCTCCGGCTTCGTTCATGGCATTCATTCGGTTACACATCTTCCATGGGTCGTTTCCATTCCATTGACCGCTTTGATTGTTCGCATGACGGTAGCATTGCCCTTACAGATATACAGTAGGGTTCAGGCACGCAAAGAACGGGATATCACGCCGCTTTTGATGTCCTGGAGGACATCTTACGAAAAGGAGGCCTTTAAGAATTTGGAAGATAAATACAACATGTCGATATTCTCCAATACAATCAAGGCAGCGGTGGCAGGCAAAATGAGAAAGAAACGGGCGCAATTGAAGAAGCATTGGAAGGTGGCTCGGTTTTGGAAGCCAGTCAATCTCTTGCAGATTCCCATCTGGCTCTCGGTTATGGAGAGTATCAGAGCCATGTCCGGGAGGAACGGCCTTTTCCAGCCCGACGTGGAGCCTTCGGAGGCCGCAGAGACAGCGAAGGCTGGTAGTGATGCTCTCTCCTTAGTCGAGCCATCTCTTGCGAATGAGGGTGTTCTCTGGTTTCCGGATCTTCTGGCTGGTGACCCAACGGGAGTGCTTCCTGTCGCCCTGACGTTGTCGATCTTACTCAATATCCGCACCGGCTGGAAGATCCCGTCTCTCAAGGAGACGGCCGATCTACCGTTCAGGGAGATGGTCCCACATCTTGCCCTGAAGGGGCTTAGGGGGTTTGTTGGGCTTCTAGCCCTCAATGTTGGAGCGTCGGCTTTTGCTTCGCAAATGCCATGTGCGCTTATGATTTATTGGATAACAAGTACAAATGTGGCTACGTTGCAGAGCTTTCTCCTAGACAAATATTTGTTCGCGAGACCGCCACTTAAAACCTGGAGACGCATGCATGTGGGATATGCTAAGCCGGGACAACAACAGCTACTACAATGGAGAATTTGAACACCCAAGTTCCTCGCCGTGGTGAAATCCAAGGAAGTCCAACCCCAAGTTCCGGATAGACAAAAAAGAAAGCAAAAAAGAGAGACAAAAAAATAAAGAAAAGAAAAGAAACAATCGAGTAAGACCGCGCCATTCATCCAAAAGCCCAAGTCGATAGGATTACCGCAGCAAATTTCCAATGCTCTTACTCTATTCCAAGCATCGCCAATACATCCTGCTCAGTGACCACACTTCGCGCTCTTCTGCTCGGACCCCTTGGCGTGCCCCTTGGACGACGGGCGTTCAATGATCCTCTATTAATCACGATAGATTTCCTATGCTCAAAGGCCCGAGTAACTTCGGTATTGCTGAGACCAATGTGGGCAAGCTGGGACAGGCGGACGCGAAGGAAATCAACGGAGAGTCCAGCCGGGAAAAGCCATCCGTGTTTGATGATGATATCGTGAGGTGGAACGCCGAGAAACATCAGCAGAAACGCATCAAAGTAGCGCCTCCAGAGAGGTGGAGCATCCGGTGGCATCACGGGTGGGCTGTACCTAGGATCCCTGCAATTGAACTGACGCAAGCGCCGAAGTCGACGTCCATAGGTAATCTCGGGGTCGATTAAGTTGGCTTCGTAAAGAATGCCTCGGGCAATTGCACGCTGAAGAGTCCGGGTTTCTCCGGGCAAATAGGCAAGGAGGAAGCTGATTTGCTGGAAGGCTCGTGGTCCACTCAATCTTTCCGCGATGAAAGACGGGTTGAGAGGAGAAGAGAAAGCATAAACAGCTTGCATCTGGCTGGCGATCTCTTCGACATCACCACGGCATGCCCACAAGAAGTAGTCGTGATGAAGTCTCCACTCGGGATGCATATTGGGGGAAGCTGTCATCTCAGATTGAGGCATCATCCAGCGAGCAATCCTCGCCTTTTCGGCAAGGCGTGCTTCGTTTCGATTCTCCGCGTTCCAGTAGGGAGTTTCTTCTTCGATAGTAGCCGGACGGGCATCCTGGTTGGGGTCGCGGTACAGGAGACCTCCAGGAGCAGTGTGTGCGGGAAGACCCCAAAGGATTTCAGGCCGTCCGCTTCCATTCGCGTCACCTATGATAGCATTGGACCTAGGCCGAGTCCAGGGATTGACGTTTCGACGGATTCGAGAGTAAGGGTGCGGTTCGTCCCGGATCTGCCTGAAGTACGAAACGTTGGCTCTCCAATTTCCTCGCCCAGAATTGGATGGAGGCGACGACATGATTGTTTTCACAATGGGGAAAAGCTGCAGAAGATGTGTCAGTTATCGGAGTTGAGGTTTACTCTTCTCACGTCTCGTACGTACCTTTGCAGTGATATGATGTTGCGATTACTCGAAAGTGAATCGAAGCGGTCTCACCCCAAAAGCCTTGGCCTAAGGGGAACAACGACCCAAAAAAAAGATGGACAAGACACGATTCAACAGCGGCCAACGAATGGAACCAGCAGAGAGATCTCAGCTTTGAATCAGACGGGTCAGTATGTCGATACATACAATGTCTACCGACGACACAGAAAGGGACTCACTTCTCAAGCTCAAGAAGCAGACTGATGAAAGAGAGACCAGACGAGTCTGTGGAGAGAGAGAGGAGGAAGAGAGAAAGAGAAGAAGAATATAAAGGAAGAGGGGAAAAAAAAAAAAAAAAAACAACAGCCTAAACAGGCAGTGCTCAGCGGCAAAAAAGCACGCGGGTCTCCAGTGATAGTAAAAATAAAACTTGCTCATTTTGTCTCAGACCAGCCAGTGGGATTCTCTCTTCTGCAATGACACCATCACATCCGCCAGGGAATATCCCCTCGCCAGCGTAACGTCACCCTCCTCTCCCAGTGACTACACCCTCTTTTCTTTGTCCAGGCCATCCCACTGCACGCAGCGTGACTCAGTATATTCCCTGGAGGCGTTTTTGTTTTATAATCACTGCAAATTCTCATCGCCCAGGCGTACTGAGTAAAATTAACTGGCGAGAGTTGCCTAGCTTTGCTCCATATATGGACAGCCAGAATTGCTCCGAATCAGCTGCCCACCCTCTCTAATATTATCGCGCGCTGCTCAACACTGCTACAGGAAACTATCTAGGTGCTCTAGAAAGATCCCGGGGGAAATCCTGGATTATTCTTTGAGTGTGGGAAAGTCCATTGCTGGCATATTCTGTCCATTAGGACTGTGAGCCATTAAGCGGTCTGTTGATTTCCCAAAGTCCCAGTTCTTAGACAAAACGTAACCTATAATACTCGTCTTTATACTGTGGAACTAAGTATACTGTCAGGGGTTTCTTTCAGTACGAGCAATACTTCCATATTTAGAATATCAAGGCCAATTTTGCAAGGATTGTGTATCTCCAACACGGTAGTAGTACTCCGCTGTTCGAGAAAAGGTACTGGCACAAATCGTCTATCAAACATAACCTAGCCATATCCTACTGTATGTTACGAAATGTCTCCCCAGATACCTCTTGCATAGTAGCTTGCTAAACGATCGAAATGATACCAAGTTGCCCCTTATATGTGGCAAGTATTGGCGACAATATGATATCAGGAAATAGCAGAGGGACGGCGTACGGCCACTCCAAGGCCCGGAACGACCACTTCGAGTCAGAAAGCAACACCATCAAAGAGGAAATCCTTCACCTCA